>NC_134827.1:21686853-21778891 GCF_004210375.1 Tachypleus tridentatus
AATAGCCCATTGTGAAGCTTTGTACTTGTTCAAAACAATAAACAATAACAACATTATTTTTTAATTTTGAATATTACTTATTCGTCTCTGTGGAAACAAGAGGTTGCGTAAATCACTCAAAGATATTTGTGGTAAAGGTGTAGGAAACACACTAAGAAGAAACATCACAGGATTCGTCAAAGAGGCATTTTACGACAAATAATGGTCCCATTTGTGCCATTTGCGTCGAAGAGGTGAGATAATGAATTAAAAGTAAGAGAAAGTCTTAACCTTCGGAATTCCAGTGGTCTGGTGTAAGCGCTAAAAACCACAGTAATGACAGTGCTTATTTTATCATTGGTCGTACAAGTCTATACACGTACTCCTCTTTGAAACAAATAAAGATGAAATGTATCTTACAATCAAACATTGAACAAACAGATGTCATTCTGCATTTAAGCGCCAACAGGCGATGAATTGATTGGAAACCCTGATGTAACGTCAAACTCCATCAAAGAGACATTGTTGTAATAAGAAGTAGTTCAGCATCACAAACTTTAAATTCATCAGAGTTGCAGGTTTTTACGCTATGCGTTAACGTAATAAAATTTATCACTAAAATAATATATTATTATATTCATTTTTTTACTCATTAGGCGATACTATCAATAATTCGGTGGGCAGTAATATTGGCAATCACTTCTATTTTAAATTTACATGTCGTACAGTGTTGATTCTTATGATCGAGAATCTTCTAAAAAATTAGTGACAATACAGGTTATTCGCATTACATATTTAGAAATATATGTTACATGCACTGCAGTAAAACAGTTATAAATGTAAAAGTAAATGTATACCAGTATTTCCTTTATTCGCTTTAAATGCAATAAGTAATGGCCTGGCATGGATTCGTGGTTAGGGAGCGTGACTCGCAATCTGAGGGATGCAGATTTGAATTCTCATTTCAACAAACATGCTGGTTCCTTCAGCTATTGGATTATTATAATGTGGCAATGAATCCCACTATTCGTAGATAAAAGAGTATCCCAAGGGTTTTCAGTGGGTGGTGATGAATATCGGCCTTCCTTCTTGTCTTTCAAAATTAAATTTATGAAAGCTAGTGCACATAACTTTGGTAGAAATTCAAACGAAACAAACAAAGCAAAATGTAAAGCTCTAAATTCGTCACATTCTGTATTTTTTTATATGTTTTTTATATATCAGCGAAATAATTAAGCAGTCTATTAAATAATGAAATAAAATTCCTGTTTAAGTCTCTGTGACGGATTTAAACCCAGATTTAAATATGCATTTCAGATATTTTTTTTACTAAATGAAGTTGTTATAAACACTTCATTAGAAAACACGAAAATTAATCACGTAGATCATGCAGTTATTTTCTAATAAAATTAGGATTTCCTTTTCAGAGAGAGAGAACGTCTAATTATTTTTTTTTTACATTTTTACATTATAATTCCTAAAATAAACCTGAGAGACACTTCACTAATTACTTATATGAAATGAACTATAATATATCTTTGCAGATCTTAAAATATCGTTTTTCTTATATTTTTCTAGATACAAGGCGCTATCATTGTAGCATCAATCTTTGAAATAGTTATTGGACTTTCAGGGGTAATAGGAATAATACTTCAGTGGTTAACACCATTAGTTATCGTCCCTACCATCTCGTTGATAGGACTTTCACTCTTTGAAGAAGCAGCTTCTACAGCTAGTAAGAACTGGGGAATATCATTTATGTAAGTCTTGTACTACAATGGACTTTTTTCTTATTGATAGTTTACGTATATTAATTTTATTTTATCTGTTATTGTCTATTTAAGACTTAGTAAACACATTAAATATGAAATGTGATAACATTAATTTCTAATAAATAAATCATGAGAGTATTCTAGTAATAAGTATAAATGGTCGATCTTTTTTGGAAGCTAATTTGTTTTTTATAATTTGCAATATAGGAAATTCTTGGATAGTTTTGTTTTGAATTTCGCGCAAAGCTACTCGAAAGCTATTTGCGCTAGCCGTCCCTAATTTAGCAGTGTGAGACTAGAGGGAAAGCAGCTAGTCATCACCACCCACCGCCAACTCTTGGGCTACTCTTTCACCAACGAAAAGTGGGATTGACCGTCGCATTATAACGCCGCCACGGCTGAAAGGGCGAGCATATTTGGGGCGACCAGGATTCGAACCCGCGACCCTCAGATTACGAGTCGAACGCCTTAACACACTTGGCCACGTTGGGCCCTTCTTGATTGGTTTCTTGAAATTTTTACATTGATTCACTTATTCTGAATACCAGTTGTTCAGCGGTGTGTCTGCGGACTTACAACGCTATAAACCGGGTTTAGATACCCGTGGTGGGCAGAGCACGGATAGCCCATTGTGAAGCTTTGTACTTTGTTCAAAACAACAACAATAACAACATTATTTTTAATTTTGAATATTACTTATTCGTCTCTGTGGAAACAAGAGGTTGCGTAAATCACTCAAAGATATTTGTGGTAAAGGTGTAGGAAACACACTAAAAAGAAACATCACAGGATTCGTCAAAGAGGCATTTTACGACAAATAATGGGTCCTGAGAGAAATTTGTGCCATTTGCGTCGAAGAGGTGAGATAATGAATTAAAAGTAAGAGAAAGTCTTAACCTTTCGGAATTCCAGTGGTCTGGTGTAAGCCTAAAAACCACAGTAATGACTGCTATTTTTTATCATTGGTCGTACAAGTCTACAACTCTCGAAACATAAAGGAAATTTCTCATCCGAACCTTCATTCTGCTTTAAGGCCAACAGGCGATGTTGATGGACCTGTTCGTCCTCCATCAGAGACTTTTCATACAGTTTCAGGTGATTTTGTATCCGATGTTAATAGAAATGATGATAGGGACCCTGTTCAAACTGAAATATCTGGTTATGTCAGTGATTTCACGAGGGATTTGGATATTCATAGATTCTGGAGTCCAAACTTTCGGCTAAGAACTTATTTTCTCTAAAGATATACTTTTGCAGGTACAGAATTCGTGAGAAACCGATTATACCATTCTTTTCGCAGGAAAGCTTACTTCTTAATTGAAACAAATTGCTGAATTGACACCAATGTTAGGAGCTGCACTCTATGATCTAAGTGAGTGGCGATTGTTTATTAATTCCACCAAAAGAAATCTACAAGGTGTTCTCCTATACAATGGTAACATATATGCTTCTGTTCTTACTTCTGATTCAGTTGAGAGAAACAAATGAAAATGTCGAACTTTTTTATAAGGTGAAGTACAAAGAACATGGTTGGAAACATTGTGGATAATAAAAATTATTTGAATGTTGTTGGGTCAAAAAAACTTTCAAACAAAATTACCATATATTTTTTGTGTGAATGATACAGCAGAGCATGATATCAGCACTGTATATAGAAGCAATGCTCAATCTGTCTGATTTCAAAACCGAAAAACATCAGGGAAAGTGGAATATCAGTATGAATGCTGATCGTTGAAATGAGATGCTTTAGACGCCTTACATAGAAAATACCACAAATCATATTTCACGTATGAATTACTGTTGTTTTATAATCACTAGAAAAATAGAAATTTCTCTCTGAAAAACGATATACAGACAATCAAGGCAATTGCTATTTTGAAGGGATACAGAGAAAGACGATTTCTCCCTAACATTATAGATAATCATTAACTTACCCTACACTTAACACTGTGAAAGGGTTAATAATCACAATATTAACTGCTAAAATCAAACTTATATTAATTATTCCTGTTAAACAATCATATAAAATACGTTACAGTAAGGGGGGTTTTTCCAGTTTAGTATTCAGTGTTCTAACAACACTTCATTAAGATAACTGTATCTTGTTGTTGTTTTCAGGACAATTTTACTTCTTGTGCTCTTTTCTCAGTACCTCGAAAATATTAATATTCCTGGTTGTAGCTACAGTAGAGAAAGAGGATGGAAGATCGAAAAACTCCCAGTTTTCAAGCTTTTTCCAGTAAGTAAAGGCTTAAAATACTGTTCACACACATTTCAGTTTTATATAAAAACACACAAAAGCCTCAATTATAAATAGTTTTGTCAAAAATGAAACATTATCCAAACAACTAAAAGTTACTTAACAATGTTTTGTTGTAACTTTCATCCCACCCACAAAAAAGCTTTTCAGAAAATGAACCTAAACATAGATGACTGTTACTGTTCTTAGGTAGTGCGATAAAACAAGTAGAAAACACAACAAACGTATTATGAAACAAGTACCACAAGGGAAAGATACACAGATTTGTATTTGCTGTACGACATAAATATTAAAGCAACATTTGAAGATAAATAACTTTAAATTTGTTTAATTTTTATGTATCACGTGTTTGTATTATAAAAAACTATAATTTTCATATTATTTTTACCTCGTACAAAAGAGTTCATGTCAGCTACATATTAAATGTCAAGTATTTCATTTTTTTACATATTCAGAAGGTATTGTTCCTAGTCTTTTATCTAAACCAATATCCACTGGAATAAATTTAAATGCTAATATATTGCTTTATAGTTTATTTGAGAGATTAATACTAAAAGTAAAAATACAACAAATGTATAATAGTTAGCGATGTAATCTTAATGATGAATAAGAAGTAACTCCAAGACTACTTGCAGGTCATACTTACAGTAGTTACTGCGTGGGTTATTTGCTTCATCCTAACTGCTGCAGATGCTCTGGGACCAACTAACTCAGCCAGAACTGATCTTCGTGTACAGACGATGTATTCCAGTCCTTGGTTTAGATTTCCTTATCCTGGTAAGTAGTTATAAATATAACCATTGAAATTTAGATTTTTTTTTATTTACGTGGGGAATTTACAAAGTTATCCGTTGCTCAATTGTTTTAATATACAATCGTGTTATTGGTTCAGTTATAATGAAACTAATTTGTTTAAATCACTTCTAAACATATATTACGTTGAAATCAATATTATACTAATAAAAAGTAATAATGTGGAAGATGTATCAGTTTTATGTTCTACTGTGTATGTGTTTTATTAAAGCAGTCGATACGTATTTTAAGAATGTTACATTTCAAAAAAGGGTAGGTAATTTATATTTTCATTTTGGTCTTTCAGGACAGTGGGGTTTACCAACAGTCACCATCAGTTCTGTTTTGGGAATGTTTGCAGGTATATTAGCATCGGTATTGAAATCAGTAGGAGATTACTACGCATGCGCGCGACTAGCTTGTGAACCTTTTCCTCCAACTGGCGCTATAAATCGTGGAATATTTGCAGAAGGAATTTCATGTACCATCTCTGGAATTTGCGGATCTGCATGTGGAATGACTTCTTACAGTCAAAACATTGGAGCAATCGGAATAACAAAAGTATACCCATGTGCTGCCCTTCCAGAGTAGATTTGCATTTCAATTTTGTTTATTACTGTTAATTGCTTAAACTTGTTGTATTATTGTGATATATGTATGTATAACATAACTGCTGATATTTTGGAAATTTAAACACGTGTATATGTAGTAACGGGAGATATTTTAGAATCGTAAAACTCAGAACACTTTTTCATTTGCTTGACTTTCACATTGATAGGTGGCTAGTCGACGGGTTATTCAGTATGGTGCTGTCACCATGATGATTTTTGCAGTTCTGGGGAAGTTTGGAGCCTTTTAAACATAATTCCTGAGCCCATTATTGGTGGAATCATATGTGTTATGTTTGCATTGATTACGGGAGCTGGACTATCCAATGTCCAATTTATCGATCTTCACTCATCGAGAAATATTTTTATCCTTGGATTTTCTTTATTTATGGGGATTACCATTCCAAAGTGGTTTAGTGGTCATCCAGGTACTATTGATGTAGGTACGTACATTTATTAAGGTAATTGAAGTTTGGGGAAGGAAATTTGTTGAACGTTATAAAACAGTGTCTAAAATCATCTGTTAGATAATATAGATTGTTGAATATTGCAAAAGTTACAAAACATAGAGTATTTAAAAATATATGATAGTGGTTTGTTTCACATTAAATGGAAGATTCTTATAACATCAAAAGATGGTTGAGAGTTATCTAATTATCAGAGAACCAGATCACCAGTTTATAAAATATTCTTTAACTTACAACAGATTGGTAAACCTTAATGTAACTTATTTTTAAATTATTTATTTTGTTTCGTTTAGGGAATGACGTAGCAAACCAACTCATTACAGTTCTTTTGAACACCAGTGTATTTGTTGGTGGACTCATTGCGTTTGTGTTAGACAATTCCATACCAGGTAAGGGATCATTTCGTCGAGAGTTCATGAATAAACCAAACATATGGCAATGTGATATGTTACTCCGTTAAAATATTATGTTAGCGGTTTATGTTATATTAAGACTCGAAAATTTAGTTATTTTGTAGCCTACAGTATCTGTATAAAACATTACAATTTTATTCTGCGTAACTTTCAAAACAAAAAAAAAGCTTCCATTTGTAACATAACTTTCCTGACAATTGATTAACCTATTTCCATTTTAACCGGTTCTCCATCTAATACAGCGGTAGGCTTACGAACTTACAACGTTAAAATCATGGGTTCGATTCCCCTGAGTGGACTCAGTAGATAGCTCGAAGCAGCTTTGCTATAAGAAAAACACACTCCCTCCATTTTAGCCTACTAACTTCAGAATACTGTCTCCGGGCTGTGTATTAACTTAAATCAAGTTATGATGTAATGGTATAATATTTAGTATAACGATAGACAATGTGATAATTATATATACCTTAGTTAGCTTGCTCTGAAAATAAAAATGAAATTCTCAAAATATTTTAAAGGTTAATATTTGAAAGCCCCCAAGAGTGTGGCTGCGGACTCATTGCGTTTCTGATAGACAATTCCATACCAGGTAAGAAATCATTCTGTCGAGAGTACGAGAATAAACCAAACAAATGGCAATGAGATATGTAACTCCGTTAAAATATTATGTTAGGGGTTTATATTATATTCAGCCTTAAAATATTCAGTTACTTTTTAGCTGCTTGCTAGAAACGGGGTATCAATATCAGAAAGTTCCAAACAAACTATTTCAAAGTCCTAGGGGGAGATTAATGCCCTTTAATATTATAATAAGAACGACTACAATAGCTGCACAAACGAAACGTCTTGGAAACGATAAAAATTTCTGCAATCTAGAAAGCCTAAACATAAAACTAATCAATTAAGAATCCACTATGATTAAGTATATATAAACATATTACCATTGTCTAAAAAATTGTTTATGTTGCTGATATTAATCACTAAGGTACACAATGGGCCTTCTATGCAGTAGTTGTTATGAGTATCAAATCAGGAGTTTTAGCAACTTAGATTTCTATAAGCCTCTTGGAGGGCTTTATATAAATTGATGTTAACACGGCGTAAAACGTCGATCATACTCCAACTTGTAAAGACATCAACCAAATGTGGGGATTTTAACACATGAACAAAAAGATAATGATAGGAATACACATCAGTACTGATTGAAGGTTCTTCTGTAATTTGTATTTATGGTCCAGAATAAGAATGAAAATTTTACCGGTGGAATACAGATATGAACATCACAAGACGATCACTGAAATAAAACAATAAGTTATAACTGATTCCTTCTTTAATTTGACATTAGACAATTTAGAAACTTTCCTTATGAAAGTTCGTACAATGGAATACTGTGTGTTTTACTCGTTGTTTCATATTGTTTAATATATTGTTCTGTATTAGTAGTTCTTTGCTAACAGTAATTTTGATTCTTATTTTTTTCATTGAAAATATATCCTTTGAAACATCAACAAAAGTATTTATAAAATCTTTACGAATTTTCTTCAGCGTTGTTTCACATGATATTTATTTTATGTTACAGTAAAATAGAACTTAAAAGGCCCAAAGACTCAACACTAAGTCTGATTGTTAATAGAGCTAAAAATCAGGTTTCAATATGTTTGGTAGACACAGTGTAGATAGTTCATTGTATAGCAGCTTTGTACATAATAATAAAAAAAATGAAAAGTTAAAATAACTTCTTTCATATAAGACACTAATTTTTATCCATATTTCTGTTTTTCGTGTATTATGTCGTATTTGTACTGACCACAGATATAGAATCGAAAAAGTCTGTTTCGTTCTTTTTTGTTACCAAGTGTCAAATCAAAAGAACGACCTGTCTGTCGTGTGTTTAATATTTACAACCTACAGATGAGAAACAGGAGAAAATATTATGTCTTTTAAAAATAAATGTGATATCAGATATAAATCAATAAACATCTTTCCAAATACATCAGTAAGAGAAAAAGACATTGAAGTTACTCTCAAAGCTAAAAATATATAATAAAAATGTATGAATTTCAGGAACAGACGAAGAAAGAGGACTTATCAAATGGAGAAAGCAAGGCCTTGAACATAATGGATCTGAAGGTGATCAATTGACATTGTTGTCACCTCCAACCTATGACCTCCCATTCGGCATGAACCTAATTAAAAGATATAAAATTTTGAAGTACATTCCTATCAGTCCAACATACGATCAGAATAGTTTATTTGGTAGTGTAAGATCATTGTTTAAAAAAATTATACCTCAAATCAATTGTAATCGTAAAATCGACTGATTGTCGAAAGTACATGAAAACGATATCATCCTTTTATAATTTATAACTGTTACAACAAAAACTGTTGAAAGTAAAAACATGCCGTGATCGTCTCTTCATTTACAACATTTGGAAAAATGTCACCATAAGTGTGTATTAGTTTGGGAGGTTTAACTCTGTCACCAGTTTCACACCACGTGTAACAAAACCTAATGAATGATTTTCTGCTTCCAAGACAAACTTTATATCTGTTACTCTTTCATGACATTTTGATCGTTTTTTATTATAATCACGATATACAGCTATCTTTTAAACTCTAACAACTCATTATAAATTTTGGGTTTAATACTTGAAAATCGGAACTATAAATCTAATCATTTTACTTAGATAATTTTTGCTTTATAATATTGTTTTGAATGTAGTGTACTTTGCTCATATTACTAAGTTTAAATATAAACTGATCTACGCGATTGAATATAACTAATTTGATCATTAAGGGATTTTGATTTTAAAGAAATGTTAAAACCTTTGTCAGCATTTGTCGCTGCCATCATGGGAGTGACAGTGTAGTTCATTATCTTACGTTAGTTTCAATAGAAAAAACATTTGAAACCATTTGCACTTATTTTTAATGTCATTTAAAGTGAAAATTGGAGATCATTTAAAGCAATAAAGAAGGTTGAAGTGGTTCATGTGAATAACTACATGACTACGGCCGTTAATATATGGGTATTTAGTACCAACATCTAGAGTGCTTTCTTTTAGTGATATCAGGCAGCAATAATAAAACTCTGATGTAAGAACTAAATAGATGAAAAATAGTGAAATAAACAAATTTAAATATAATTCATTCAATAAATTAAACTTTTGCAAAAATAAAATATTTTTAGTTCAATTAAGGATTATGTCGTTCAATAATATTTCGTGTTTAAGACATTCAGGCATCTACAAACTTGACCTTATTAACAAAAATTATAAAATGTTTCAAAACTTATTGTTTCTATATTAATAAGTATATTATTTACAAACATAAATATCAAAGTGTTAGTCATAAAACATCATAACCAAACTGAACTCACAACTATGCCTGCAAGATTTTCTAATAATTCATACGTTTTATAGTGCAATAATTCTTCTGAAATAAATCATGTAATTTTATTTTACCGTTTAAAAGTAAATGGCCAACACTATTGTCACAATACTAAAATATCACATTTAGGTGAAAGGACTCTTTTAAACAAATGACTATGATTTAAAAAAAACTGATGAATTTCAGATATATTTCAACATACATTAGGGTTATATACTTTCCGGAAATTAGATAATACAGAAAATGTTCTTTTTATCAAACATTTATTCATCTCAAAACACTTCAATGATGTATTTTTGTTGTTTTTTTTTCTATTCACAAGCAAGCAAGAGAGGTAGGTTTAACAAAGTATTTAAGATTCTGTTTTAAGTATGTTCCGTTCTAAAACGTTTAAAATGTAGTAAAACAAAATTGAAATATTTAGAAATAGTGATAGAAGACTGTTATATTGGACTAACTAAATATCTTCGTCGTAAAACTATTTTATTGGGAAATTAAAACACAATGAAAACTACGCAATTGTAAATGTTTTATGCGTGTATGTAGAAATTATTTTTAAGGAACAATTTTAGAGAAAATATCATTTTCCAATACTACTTTACTTGCCAATTAAAATACAATAAAACTAAGCACTCGAGCAATTGTTACAAGTAATGACAGCACATTCTCCAAAAAATAACTGAAAACAATAGTCAAGATTCTTCATTTGCCCCAGAGCCTTTAACATGTAAAGAAAGAAATCAAAGTGTTTTATAAATACACTATGATAACGAATGGATTTATTAATTTCAAACGCCATTGATATATTTGATCCATAACGTTATTTATATCTGAATAAACTGTATTCTGAATTACCTTTATGCATTACCAAAGACAGTTAACCTGAAGATGACCTATGAAGGTTGAAACGTTGTTATCTGCTTTATTAGTATAAAAGTTAATACCCATACCAACCGTCAAGAGATATTTATACCACAGATATTTTGTTGAAAATTGCTGGGCGATAGTTAGTAAATGCTTTTAGAAACAACTTTTTAGAACTTCACTGAAAATGCTTTTCTCAAAAGTATTTCGCAAAAAAACAACAAATTGCAACTCTATTGAATAGACGTCGAGATCATACATCACATATAAAGTAAAAATAAATGTTAATAAGTTAATTGCGTCTTTATATTTCAGTCACGCAATATCAAACATGAGGTTTGTCATCTTTTGAAAGAAAAATAAATTTCTAAGTACAACTTCTACGTTGCGAGAAATTTATTTGTTGAGATCAAACGTTTTTGTTGTTTTCTTCTTTGTCTAACATAAGGTTTGATGTCATAACATTAAGTAGATATCTCATACATGCAGTTTATATATGAATTTTTATTCCCTCTAATATTGTTAATTTATTTTCCTACGGACTGCGTTGCTATCTCACGTAGCTTTCTGAAGAGTTTCTACAAATTAATTGTGATATTAAATAATTGGACACAGAGTTCGAGTTAAAAGTTTTGTGGCAGTAAACATGATTAGTTCATAAAAAATACGTTAACTACCTCATCTGTATTGTCTCATTTCGTTCGAGTAAGTTATATTTTCGAACAAACAAAATACGACTATGGATGTCTCATTTAAAGACCAGCGAATGTAAATTATTAGAAAAGTGAAAATTATTATATCTACGAATATTTTCTAGATATATTAAAAACAACACGTATCAGTTAACTTTGCGAATCCAGATACTTTTTGTTAGCATAGTGTCGATATTACTAACTTAACAGTCTTTTAATACAGCTGAGAACATTTTAAGTATACTACATGTTCTCTACTATATGTTACTCTAGAGCATTTGTTTGTTGATTGGTTATTTGCTTTTTCTTTGTTTTAATACCATAAAGCCTTCAACAAAAGTTTAAGGCATATTTTTTTAAATTAGATATACTTTTGCAGGGTCAACTGAATTGGTCTGTTTCAAGAGAAAATTATTTTTATTTCTTGTTTTTGAAGTTCATATGACACGCTGTATGGTAACTTACATTTTGTGATAATTATTCTCGTGATTAATGGCATGTGCATATTTATTGTCCTCACGACAGTTGCACACTGCAAATTTAAGTGTCGTTTAGTTGGTGTCATTTTAGAGTGTACTTACTGATTTACAGACAACACACTATTATATAGTAGTGCAAATGATACTTCTTACTTAGGCCTGGCATGGCCAAGCGCGTAAGGCGTGCGACTTGTAATCCCAGGGTCGCGGGTTCGCGCCTGCGTCGCGCCAAACATGCTCGCTCTCCCAGCTGTGAGGGCGTTATAATATGACGGTCAATCCCACTATTCGTTGGTAAAAAAGTAGCCCAACAGTTGGCGGTGGGTGGTGATGACTAGTTGGTGTTCTTTTACAAATATACCACTAAGTTAGGAACGGCGAGTGTAGATAACTCCCATGTAGCTATTCAGAAATTTCTTAGCAAAGAAAGAAGCTACTGGAGTCATTTAAATGATGCAATGGCCCCCACAGAGCAGATTTGAATTTCATGTATCAAAACTTGACAAATCAAAAATTACTTCCAAATTAAGTTTATAGGAATGTAACAGTAACATTTAGTTCAATGTCTGCAGTTAGGAAAGCAAAAAGGGGACCCCCAAAATATTAACTGTTTCTTAAACTCAAGCACTTCCACTTATTATCTGTTGTTCTAAATATAAAAATTAATAAGATTCTGTGATTTACCTTCAATTTGTCTTTGAAAGGAACCTGAAATCTAATTTTTAGTTTTGTTCTAACACTTCTTCATAGAACTTAACATATCAGGAAGTTGCATGAAACATTCAACCACTGTATCATCATTCCCTTCACGTATCATACAAGTGTATTAAAAATTTTTAAATTAAATTGAAATCCGACTTCAGAAATTAATGAAATATGAATTTAAACCACAATTACACTTATGTACACTTAACTCTGACGGGCAAGGTACACATATCGTTTGTTTCAAAGTATGTTTTTATACAACGCTATGCAGTTGTGGTATGATACATGTATTCTCCTCGGCCGACGTGATAGAAGGGATCTTTGCTTCTTCTCTTTATGATATTAACAATTCTGCAACTTGGAAATTACGTTACTTTAGTTATTTTGTTTACTGAGCAGTAACGAAGAATAAATAAGTTACGTTATAGCGTTAGTGTCTCATATTCTTCGAATGCTTGTACAAAAATAGTTTAGTTTTGTTTAATAAAATCTACATACACACCATAAACCTAAATCTTTATCACGATAAGGACTTACGATGTTTGGAAAGTCTATGGCATATCCTTACTTGGTCACATCATAGCTCTGAATCAAAGACTCTGACTCGTCTCGAGACGACATGACATCAACAATACTTTTTTTTCTCAAGTTGAGGGACCCTAAGCTAGTTAACATTTGATGCAAGATAAGATTCTATACTGTTCATCTAAATTTAATTGACTTAGAAATGGGGAGCACTTCAAATGTCATAAAACTGTGATATCCTTAGATTACTTTAACCACAAGGAACAAATTGAACTCGTTATTTTACACTTTCACTCGTCATACACTATTATAAATTACTCTATTTCAATAGTTTCGTTAATTTCATGGGTTTGTCTTACTTTTCATAAATCACAGAATTTTATACGCAATATTCAACACATCCATATATTTCATAAATAGGTGTAATGTTCCAAACAATGTGGGAAAGTTTTTCTTTAACCTATGTTCGTGGTCGAATGATGACTTCTTACGTAAATAGTGATACAAATTCAATATTTAAATGAAATATTAGTTCAATTCATATGATATTGTTACAAAAGTAATATGCTTTTGGTTTGTCTCATTTGAATTTTGCACAAAAATGCATGAGGATTCTCTCTTTTTTTTTTTCCCACAACGGCTATCGAATCCTGGATTCAAGCGTTTAACTTTGCAGACATACCACTGTGCTACTGGAGACCATTTTGAGGTCTGAATGAAAAGCTTGTGGCTGGTGTTGTTTTTGGTAATGAAGGTGTAAAATAACTAATTATAGTGAAAAGGAAAGCAAGTTTCAATGGATACTGTCCTTTCTGTACATGGTATTAATAAACTAGAGAATATAAATAAACTTGGGGCTCGAAGGACATCTTCAGAAAGATCTGAAACGAGTCGTACCCTTGCTGTTGTAAGAAAGATGCAGCATCTTGTAACAGATGACAATCCCGAAAATAAAGCTTCTTCGTGTAGAAAAGTTGTGAAAAGGAGTGTTTGTTTGTTTTTTCTTATAGCAAAGCCACATCGTGCTATTTGCTCCTCCCACCGAGGGTAATCGAACCCCTGATTTTTGCATTGTAAATCCGGAGACATACCGCTGTACTAGCGGGGGAAGTTTTGAAAAGGAACGCATGCTATGTTTACACAAGCAGGTTATGTGACCTACCCTATTAACTATTATATGCAGCTTGACAATGAAACCTGTGTGCTTTGGATATGTTATCCTTGCAAGAAATCCTTTTACAACGAACACTACATTAAAGGACTTTTGTCAAAGTGCAGAATCGTCAAATAAAGCCAGGCCAGAGGTAGCGACATGGATGATAACGACAGAGGTGAGGCTCCAACGTCACATTTATAATATGTCCTCAACTTTTGTATATGAAAGAAGTTGTCGGACAAATAGTGAACTTGTTGTGTGGAAGGTTACTACAAATAAGTTTTATGTGGAACCTTGAACCTGTTTCAAATTTTTTATATGAATATATATTTTGAAAATAATTTTATCATGATGTTTGTAAAACAAGTAGCTTCAAGAACTCTTGAGACACGTGTGTAAAAAACCCTATAACCCGAGCACTTTTAGTTTTATTTTGCTTATTGTTGCTTGGACGCTATAACGCATTAGCCCACAGGGACAGCGGTAAGTTTACGGATTAACAACGTTAAAATAAGGAGATCGATTTTCTTCGGTGAATACAGCTGATAACATGATGTGGCTTTACTAAAAGAAAACAAACAAACACATGCTATAGCGCAATTTGGTTTGGATTGCATTTCGCGGAAAGAAACACGAGGACTTTCTGTGTAGCCGTTTTTAATTTAGCAGTATAAGACCAGAGGAAAGACAGCAAGTCACCACCACTCACCGCCAACATTTGGACTACTCTTTTACCAACAAATAATAGTAGGATGAACGACACATTATAACGACCCTACGACTGGAAGAGTCTATAGCGCAATTATCCACAGAGCTAATTTTAAACTTAATCGAGAAAACTTACTTTGTGTTTTTATGTAGACTTTCGCCAGTTCAAGATTCGTCTTTTATCTTTCTGGCTCCGATATTTGTTATTTTGAGCTTACCTTTGCAGAAAGGACCTAGTGAAGAAGAAATGTTATCAGCAACAGAAGAAGAGCTACAAGAAATCTGACAATCCCGAATGAGATTGGTGAGAAATTATATAAAAACAGTTTGTTGAAATATTATGTGTCCGATATAAAAATTATGGTGTTCATATCTATACTATTCCAGTAAACTAATCTTTTCTCTCATACAGTAATAAATGTTTTTAACTGTTTCACCCACAAAAAATAAATGTTTCATAAATTAACGAAAACTGAACAAAAAATTGTGTTTTGAAAAACCTTAGCTTATTCCTGTCTTATTCATTAGGTAATGAATCCATTTGTGAGCTAACAACAATTTTGATGTCGAGAATGGAGATTTGAAGATCCAATTATCACTTTACTAATGAGAAATATTTCAGTGTTCAATTTTGTTGCAGTAGTTGGTTTAATACTGTACAGCTGAACTTTATATATCCTAATTATATTATGAAACTTAACATGTAGCAAGTTGATCTCTAGCAACTTATGCCATCTTGTGTGTTTTATTCATCTTTAAAATTTAACAGCGTGATGACAAGTTCATAGACCCAGTGTATTTTAAATTTTAGAATAGTTGTTTGTGGCACCATAGCTAACAGAACTAATAATTTTTACAGACAGGAGCATTCAAAAATGTAAAAGTTACTTAGTTATTAAAATCACACAATTCGTGGCAGAGCAATTATGTTCTCACCAAATTAAGATTTGTTTTCAGTGAGATAGTTTTTTACTCTAAAATTCACTATGCGACATAAAACTCATTTAAACATATATTATTTTCAAACAAGTTTACACCAAATGTAATTCTAGATAACAGCATGGAGGCAAAATATGGGCCTGTTGTTTCAGCAAATAATGGCTACATTATCTCTCGCCGTGTTTTCTTACTTCTCTTACGATCCCTTCTTGTAGACTTTTAAATTCCTAATTTTTGTTTATTTATCTTGATTGCTGGGTTTCTATACTCAACTGTGGGCAAAGGATTACTTGAAGTGGTAGATAACTTTATACATTGTAATGATAATAAATACAGCTAGTAGCTAACTGACACGGTTCATGATGAGTTACTGTAGTTATTGACTATTTGATCGCATTAGTTCGAGACATGAATTGTTAAGTTGCAGATGGATTTTATCGTAGAGATTTGTTTAAGAATATTATAAGCATATATTGCTTCTGCATAACCAAATTATCTATATATAAAGCAGAGAAATTGGCAAATATATGTCTTAGCCTAATACGCAATCCCTACTAAGCGTGTATAAAACTTTGCCTTTAAATAAAACTTCAAAACTTTTAATGTAACTTTTCTACGAATATGTATAATAACATTTGACACGATGTATATTGAGTTTTCGTACTTCTTCACGTCATACATAATATAAGGAATGGCTTCCTGAAAACACCAATTGTATAATATATAAAGCATTAAGAATATACGTGTTACAGTCATATAATACTTATCTACTACAGGCTGGTAGTCCCTGTTTCACCCTGTACGTAGACTTTTTAAAAAAGAAAGAAAGTTTATAAGAAAACTAACTACCAGGGGGTATTGATAACTTCGGTTTCATTAGAACTATATTTTAATAACGAATTTTGTTTAAAATATAGAATAAACAAACTGACTTTCAGACTTATGTTAACTGTTTCAGCGTCCCTAATACATTTTGTAAATCATCTACATCCTGCAGAAATTCTTTCATAGTTGAAGCATTTTAAACGCTTTATGGTGTTGTTTCTTTTTCACCTGTTTGAGGGTGAATATGTTACCAACAATAATAAGTTGGTAATGAATTGGTTTACTTTGACTATAAAAGCTTACAGTTAGGTTTTTCAACTTTAAACATACACATATGTATATATATGTGTGTATCATTTTCGTATTTTGATGTATTGGATGACAAATATTTTCGTACCATTTTAAGACATTTTTGTTAGATTACACAGGCTTGCAATGGTTTTATTGTATGAAAAGTTTTACATGTGCTTCGGCAATTTCTGAACATTGAATCCAAAACCAAAAAATGATGCATCCCAGTGGCACAGCGGAATGTCTGCGGACTCACACTGGAAGAAATAAGGTTTCGGTATCCATATGGGGCAGAACACAGATAGCCCAGGGTGTTGCTTTGTGTTTAATTCCACATAAACGAACAACACCAAAAATGATATCCATATTTACTACAAAACGTCGTATGTCATAATTGAATCATTTTAATTGAAATCGGGTCCTATTTTGTTATGATTGAAATGGTGACAGACTCTGGATGTGGATGCAAATTCGTTTGACATCAATGTTCCATGTTCTTCAGTTTGTTCGTATTTTTATTACAAACATAACAATAAAAATATTCATTTGGATAAATAAAATAATAATTAGATCAAAGTAAGTGTATTTTCTTTCCTATCTGATTTGTAAAAAAATTATTGTGTGATAGAAAAAAAAAAGAATATTATTTTTGAAACTTACGTGGCTGAATTATAGAAAATATGTTATTAAAACCAAAACAATTTTTACGGAGTTTAATTTCATTGAATTAACTAAGGACGTTACTATTTCTATGGGGATATAATATATTCTCGTTGGTAAAATCTTACATGTGCTCAGTGAATCAGTTAACTAGCAAGTTGTCAAGAAGAGTCTATCTGTGTATTAAAATAGAATTAATTCGCTCTCCGTGAAACGTCGATAAAATATTCAGTTCCAGATCAGACAGAAAACTCAGAATTGTTTGCAAGTTTGTATACTTTTATACATAAATTATTAACAGTAATAACCGTTATTGTAAATTGTATTATTGTTTGTATATTAAAACACATTTCTGTTAAGAAAGAAATTTGTGTCTATTTATCTTGTTGGTAAATGTCATAAATCTGACGTATATCGACGTCCAATTAACTTTTAAATTCAAATTTCTGGCTATTTTAAATCGTAATGTGTTAACATACGTAACAAAATAAATCGCAGACTTGTGTGGGATAAACTATTATACATAAGAGGTTGCTAGACTAGAAGTTGAAAAATTTGTGCCAAGAAGTCACTTTCGGGAGAGTAAAGCTTATCTGAAACTTTGGGCTTGTATCGTTAGTAACGAGAATTGTTTTTTTTTTCTCCTGCTTAACGTAAAGTACAGGTTAAACTGAACAGTGACCTTTTTTAGTTTTGAATTTCTTTGTTGTACCGAGTTTGTAACTTTACTTCAAATCTGCATTATTTAACGTATGCAATTGTCCACATAATAACTGGCCTAACATATTGTATTCTGATATAAAGAACCGTAATAACGTTTTATTCTGAGACTAACAATTTTGTCACGTCAGGTTATATCAAGTTCTTCAACGTTCACCATCTTGTTGTGCCTCCAGAAAGCGGAACGTGACATGTGAACAAAAAACTCTCAATAAAACAGTTCATTGTATTAAGGTAGGTGGGATTATTTGTACAGTGTCATAGTTGTTCTAGATATATTCCATCAAAATATGTACCAGTTACGTTGTTGGAGTAATGGATAAATATCTTTTGTCACAAGCTTGCAGGACAAGCAGGTTTACGAACTTAAAGTGATTTTAGAAAGTTTTATTTATTTATACGAAAAGACACTTGTTTTAGCCGAAAACACTGTGTACGTTATATAACGTTATAAACCTGTTAAGCAACGCGTTTTACTTTTGAAATGTTAACCATATGAACAAATAAAACTTGAATGTTTATCTTTTTTTCCGTTATTTCAAAACAGTATGCCATTCTTGAAAAGTAAATTGATTCCTGTTAATCAATCTATTTACAGTCATTTAAGTAATTTTCTGGATTTTTTTACAAAACTGTAAAAATTGAGAGAGAGAATTAGGCTTAACACGAAGAGACTGTAATACTTCCAACTGCTTCTGTGTTGGTTTGTAAGTTTTGTCTAACTTCTCAACCATCTTTGTTCTGTTTACAAGTCACGACCATCTTCGTACTTCATTCTCATAAACCGTCTAGCGTACATTTTATAATGTTTACAGCTCATGTTAAGTAGTGTACTGCTCCTACTGATTGTTGCCAAATATTCTTTCAAAATGTCTATTATGTGAAATTCGCATGTCGGAATTTGTGATATCTGATGACGAGGTTTTAAAGTGTTAGATCTGTAACTTCGAAGAAAACTGTCTTTCGGGAATGGGCCGTTGTATAAATCAGCCTGACTTATTAGTAGAGCTAATTTCTGTGTGAGAAAGAAATGTGCTGTGTACCCAAGGCTCATGGTTCGTGACCCTTTACAACAAGTCGTTTACAAAATGATCAGTTATATTTAATCTTACCCATGCTTTAATAGGTGCAATGAAATAAGAAAATCCGCTTTACCTGCTATTATAGATTTTAAATTTCTGTTTGTCAAACTTTATGAAGATGAGACTAGTTTAAACTTAGGAACTCCAGAAATAAAAGACCTCCAAATTTTTAAGAAAGGTCAGACCTCATTAGGCCATCCAAAGTAGCATAATTTCAACGTAAATACATGGTTTAATATATGGTAACATACTTACTAAAAACAGAGTAAATCTATTTAATGTTATTGATAAGTTATCATTATTTATAATCTATACAAATACAGAAAAACATTTTTAGTTTCACATGAAAAAAATGTATTTAATTGAAGTTAAGCACAAAGCTATACAATGGGGCTATCTGTGCTATACCCATCACAGGTATTGAAACCGGATTTCTGGTATTTTAACACTGCTGTGCTACCGGAAAACTGAAAAATACACCTGATTTGCAAGTGACACATCTTTTAATTATTTATTTTCAGGTTAGTTACAACGGGACTAACTGTGCTGTGCTCATCATGTGTATAGGCCGTTATATAATGTAACTAGATAAATCGATTTGCAAAATTCTGAAATATTACATTATCCTGACTAGATTACCCAGTATATGGGTCATCATCTCGATTGAGTTTAGTCTAATCACAGTCGATTAATTTATTCCTCTTTCACAGTTTTTCTAGAGGCGAAGCGGAAAACAGCGTTTGTCTTTTTAAACTGATGCCATTCGTGTGAAAAGTCATTGAATACTTTTATCAAAGCTACACGCTTAAATGCCACACAATAACTCCGAGTTACTTCTACTTTCAGAGAGTTAACTTAGAAGATTTGGTTTTAAAACAACGATGACAATTAACACTTTAAACTTTGATGTGTAACAGTTACAAGTCCATGTTTCTGAGAACTTACTTCTTAACGTAAATACAAAGTAATTAATTTCTTCCTCATTCTATACTATTCTGAAACCTGATAATAGTAGAAGTCAGATATTCTCTTTACATTACTCTGAATTACTTTATTACGGTTATTAAATTTTAGGAGTGTAAAAATAACACTTTCAACACTTATTTGTTTTCCATCTACCAAATTCTATTCCATACAAGATCTTTCTTTGAATGTCTGACTCGTCATCTGAACAAGTTCTCCGTAGAAAAATTATGTTCAAAATTCCATTTCAAATGTTACAATTAATGTTACAGTTTTAGACGCCAAACGCTGAAAAAACGATAAAAACAATAGGTTTAATAATAGTGACAAACATTGACGTGAGACAGCACATATTTTCTCAGATTTCTCCTAATTATATTTATTATAAGATTCGTGGGAGAGGGATGTAGTCAGTTTTCTGGTAAGACAGCGGTAAGTTTCAGGATTCACAACAGTAGGATTAGCGGTTTGAGTCCTCTCATTAGACAGAGTAAATAGCTACAAGGAAACACCTACTTAAATAGTCCCGGCATTGCGAGGTGGTTAGGGCACTTGACTCACGATATGAGGGTCGGGGGGCTAGACATCATATCTCGCCAAACATACTTGCCCTTTCATCCATGGGTATGTTATTACATAACTGGCAGTGTGTGTTGATGACTAACTGTCTTACCACTGTTAAAGTAGAGGTAGGTGTCACAGATATCCGTGGTGTAGCTTTCCGTAAAATTCACAACAAAAAACTGACCGTAATTAAATAAAAAACTTTAATATCTCTGATTTAAAAATTGTATAACAATAACTCTTTTAAGCGATCAAACTTTATTATTATTTTGTTACCGCTTAGTGCAATTTAACACTACCGTATGGGGGTTTCAATGTCATCATTATACATGAAGTTTAACACACGCAAACGACGAACGTAAAGCAATAGAAACAGTCAAGACGTAAAATTACGAAAATAGAATAGAAATATATCTGAAGAAGACATAAGTTTAAAATATTTCAAATAATATTCACCTCAAACTTCCGGACATTTCAGCTTTACAAATTTATGGTATTGTTAGTCCTAATTCAAATTTTATCACAGCTACTCATTACATGTGCTTTTCAAATTCTAAAAGTTCATCGATGACTGCTTTTATAAAACATTCAACTAAACAGAACAGGTGGAAAGAGACTTTGTGACTCCTTTCGAAACCAACTGATATTAGCTGTGTATTGTTTGTGTTTGCGTGTTTATGTACAGGATAATTCTATGTTAAGAGTTTTTTTTTACATATTTTACAAACATGTAGGCTCGGCATCGCCAGGTGGTTAAGGCAGTCGACTCATAATCCGAAGGTCGCGGGTACAAATCCCGGTCGCACCAAACATGCTCACCATATCAGCCGTAATTTATTTCACAATTTCAAATCCTTTGATACGAAGAATACAGAATTCCCCCTTCATGATCAAGCATATTCTATGATATTAAGTATGTTTTATCCCTTAATATATTTTCAGAAATGTCATTTTCTAATTTGCTTTGTACGTCTAGCTATGACCTGATTCTTTGTTTGTTTGTAATTAAGCACGACTGTCTGTGTTCTGCTCACCACGGGTATCGAAACTCAGCTTCAAGTGGTGTGAATAATCCATACCAATTTCGTAACAAGTTGGCAGATACAACATTATGAAAGTTTCCTTTCGCCTCCATATGATACCAGTATTAATTTCTGTTTAGTTACTTGTGTTGCCAGACTGCCAGATTGTAACAAGAAAAGCTGCTTTTTTATTTTCTTCTTTATATTATCTAGCTCTGGCGAGTGAAACAATCTATGACTAAGCATAAAAATAAAGATACAGGCGTTTTTATCGCATGTGCACTGTACAAGTTAAACTATACCGGTACAGTGTATATCTAATATTGAGGTGAAAGCTTTCGGTTTATGTAGACGTTATCTCTTCCAAAACTAGTTGACTGATTTAGACCAAATTTAGCATGCTAACTTGTTAGTCAATAAGTAAACCAAATTCTTGTTAAACGTTCCACATCTTGAAAAATAAAATTTCTATTGAATAACCTTATATCTTTACTGCAGTAGCTGTTGTAGAAACTCACACCACAACAAAATTCCATAAGTCAAAGACTGTAAATAAAAGTTTGAGTACATTGACGTGTTTCTTATAATAAACAAAATAAAATATCCAGCTGCAATGTTAAGAATTAAGATATTGCTGCCACTTACGTTACAATATATTTCCTGACACACACATTTTAACTTCTGGTTCAATTAGGATAAGGACTAAAGCATGAATTAGAGGCGTAATAAATAATTAAAATAGTTTTAGAATGATTCTTATTTCTTGACGTAAAATATAGTTCTCCGTAGAAACAGAAATTTAAATCATTATTAAAATAATTGCGTTATCTGTACCAAATCCAAACAGTAGTAATACTGACCACTTCTCTACTGTAAAATAGGCTACTTTGAACGAGAACTGACACAACCATTTTACCATTTCTGCGAAGTTTCTCTGTTCGACTTCTACACTTCCCCACTTATCAGTAGTGACTTTCTGTGTCTAGAAACAGATTGCTTAGAGAATGAATGATTTTAAAAATACTCCAAGTGAATTTGCTTCTTATTGGCCAATTTGTGTACGTTTATCACGTTTTTAAGGGGAGGAAAAAAGGCTGTGGAGCGTAGTCTCCTTAAAAATACTTTTAAAAGTTTTTAAATCAGACGTTTTAACTGTATTACAAGAACTTTAAAAAGAAAATCAATTATGGTCTTGTAGACTTTCACAAAGGGCACAGCAGGTAATTCAACCTGTCGTTAAAAATATTGTCAGATTCCTCATCCACTTAACTATTATCAATTGGTTTTTTGTTTATCTGATGTATCATAGGTCAAATATTTATTTGTCATTTTATATGACCAATTTGTGATTGACTCTTGTTATAATTAGAATTTTAAGAGTGAACAAGTTTGTACTGAACATGTATGGTTGTTTTCCGAGCAACGTACGTACGTTTCTATACCTACACATGCAGTCGTAATATATGGCAATAAACACATACAGTAAAACGTTATTGTACCATCTTCTGTCGCTTCTCATTCATTTGTCCAGTTTTTTGTGTACAGGTATAAGTTTAACCAGTTCACTGCTCTCGTACTTGTTGTGGTTGTTATGTTAAAAGAACAAAGACCTGCTTCACACAGATAATTTATAAATCTTGGTCTATTTACTATAAGAAATCGTCACGTTTGCTTTTACAAATAACTAAACACTGTTTTGTTTAAATTAAAAGCTACACAATAGGCTATCGGTGCTCTGCCACCACTGAGTGTCGAAACCCGATTTCGAACACCGTGAGTCCGCAGACATACCGCTTTGCCACTGGAAAACAATAAACGATGACTTAAATGGTATATGATAAGTAGAAATAAAAGAGAAAAGTCAGTTATCTGTATTTAAACGTTATACGACATTTTCAGAAAGCTACTACAGTAAAAGGAAAAGAATTGTGTAAGCACGTTATATACAAGTATCTAAATCATATAAAATTCATTTTATTTCTGTTGATGCGAGCAAGAGTGTCAGTATTTTTTGCAGTGATTATCTTTGATAAAGATGTCTTCTCGAAAATAAAGGATGTAAAAGCTTTAAACTTTCAACATTTTCCTTAGCTTAATAATAAACAAGCCAAGTAACTGTTATGTACAAGGTACACATTTTTGTCTTCTTCAAATTGATTTTTTTTTTCAGCAGTGAGTTCCTGTTGTTACCTACCTCTTGGTGAACTGAAATAGATAGCCCTAAGTGTCTTTGTTATAAGAAAACACACACGCACTGTTTTTACCTCAAATATACTTCAGTTATCTTAGGCATTTTACACAAAATTACAGGCTTAGAAAATAACTGTTGTTTTTTTTTTTATGTAGAATAGCATTTCATCCTGAAATTAATAGTTTCGTCTCATCCAATTATATTAATAGCTTCGTCTCATCCGGTTATATTAATAGCTTCGTCACATCCGTTAATATTACACTCTTCTTCTTCCTCCGTCTTGTTATAACTCAAGAACACACAAAATGAAACTATCTTATATGCGGTTCATTCAACAGGTGTACTAAGAGAGGTAGGATTATTTGTTATGATCAGTATATTCCTTCCCGATCTCTACCTGTTACATCTTGGAGTGGCTTATAAAACCTTTTGTCACTGTGGGCAAGATAATCCATTTTTCGATCTTAAGGTAATATTAGAAAGTTTTATTTATTTAAATGTAACAAGTCACTGGCATTAAACTACTACACGATACGCTTTTATAACGTATGAAACGCGTTAATCGATAGAATTACAGATACCATTAAAGCTTTGTCCAAAATTAACATCTCATGGAATGTCTTTGAACTGTAGTTTCCTTGGAAAATTAACATTATAACACCGCTTATAAAATATTATGTTTTGATTAATTAGGTTGTCTGTTTAATATATAGAACGGTATAAAATCCGTTATTGTAATTATAATAATACTATAGTTTTACACATTATACTTCAACATAGCAAAAATTGTACTAATCTTCCCTTAAATTTTCATAGCCATTGTGGAAAAATGGCGTACTAACTCTTCTCGATAATAATTTTTCGAAAGATGAAAGATGTTTTTTTTTTTACCGAAACACTTCGATTAATATATTTCTCAAAGTTTTAATATATCGATAAATATTTATATATGTATGTATGTAAAGAGAGAGAAAGAGGGTATAACGTATAACCCCCCGTATAACCTCAATACCCACAAAATTATGATCAGTTTCGTTGATCACACTCTTCACTATAAATTAAAATAATATATTTTCTTTTAGTTATAAAGTACGTTAAATAACAAATTGGGCCTAACGAGTCAAAGTGATTTTACTTTCAATCTGTGGGTCGTGGACTCGAATCCTCGTCCCACGAAACATGTTCAAGCTTCTAGCCGTAAGTGGTGTTATAAAATGACGGCCAATATAAAGAGTCGTCCAAACGTTAGCTGGGAATGGTGATAACTAGCTTCATTCCCTCTAGTATTTCACTGTTAAATTAGGGACGGCTAGCATAGGCAATATTCTTGTAGCTTTGCGCAAAATTAAAAAAAAAACCACTACAAATTAACAAATCTGTGAACAAGGTTTTCTGTGTTTAAAACAGTAGAACATACGATTCATTTTGATGTGGCATTATTAGCAGACTATGAGGATTCAAGGAGATCAAGTTTGCTTTTCTGATGATTATCTTATTTTCAAGTTTGAATTTATCTTTCTCAGGTTATTCACTTTCTTACATTATTTGTTTTTAGCTGTTTCGACACATTTAGAAAGCATTAAAACATGCGTCAACAAAAATACATTCCACTTCAGAATTTATATATATATATATATATACACATAAAAAAAAATTAAACTTGAAATGAAACAAACGGTTGTGAATTTATAGGTTTGTTTCAATATTGAATATTAATATGTTTATATCTATATATGTTTATGTAAGTGTCTGGACACGTAGAATGAAATAAACGACTCAGGAAATGAAATCCAGATGAAGATGATGAAATACAGGTAAGAAGCAACTGGCCTAATATAGAGACATTTTTACTGTCCATTTATATTTATTTTCACTTTAATTTATAAACATTTTGTGCATAAGAAAACATAAAACTAGAAAAAAATGTAAAAAAAAATATACTAGTAGTTCATAAAGGAATCTATGAATTTTCCAATTTCATTGCGAGAAATAACACTATTGGTTCAAGAGTTATGAAAAAAAAAAAAAAAAAACCAAATGTACCTTGAAAAATACAGGTTTGTATTACATAAACTGTGTCTTACTCTGAGTCTCAACCTGAAATGTTTAAAATTGCAGACCAAAGGCGTAATTACCAAAAAGGTGGCTAATTTAGTGACACGTCAGAAATCAAAGAGTGAACTGCGTCTTTCCTTTTCTCCTAATTTTTTTTATTATGGAGAAAACATGTATTGGGAGCGTCAGGGTTACAAAATCTTAACATAAATGTTTCACATTGATAATGTTGATGTTCAAATACGTTCATAAAAATATATTTGTAATGTTCAGTAAAGATAAGTTTAAGAACCTTACTCATAAATCATTATAATCTATATTTACAATTTTAATTTCACTATGTCGAAAAGTTCTTTGTTAAACTTTTTCTCTTGCTTAGATTATATTTTAAGTAAAGTCAGTTCATTGAAATATGAATATAAAACAATTAATTTATTGATTTAAAAATGACGGCAATATCTGACAATGTTCGGGTCAACAGTTCCATATCCTTACATAGTCACACCAAAGCTTTGCATCCAAGAATCCGACCAAGCTCGAGGCTACATAACATCAACAATATTTTTTGTGTCAGGTTTATGGACCCTAATCCAGTCAAAAATCGGTACAAAAGTGTCTTAAAAGTGGTGAACATTTGCAATGTTATAAAACTGTAACACTGAGTAGATGCCCTTAACCACGAGAAACAAATTAAAACCATGTTAAACGCTTACACTAACGTACAGAATCGTGACAGTATGTTATCTAACCATTTTTTGTTTTGTTTTTTCAATCTACTGCTCACATAACTCCAAAACTGGTGACACCTTATTTTCATGGTTGTTTTTCATCAATAATAATCATTTCGAATAGTTAGTAAAGTTTAAGACTATGTGTTTGTATACGGAGGCAATCCTCGAAAACCGCAGGTAACTAACTAATCACTTATTTAATTGGTTGATTTCCCAAACACTCGTCATGAAATTTAAAACCGTAATTTATTTCATAATTTCAAATCCTTTTCATACGAACCATACAGATTTCCTCTTTATAATCAAGCATATTCTGTGTTATTAAGTATGTTTTTATCTCTCAACATATTTTCAGAAACGTCATTTTCTAGTTTGCTTCGTCCTGCTAGCCATGACCTGATTCTTTGTCTGTTTGTAATTAAGAACAAAGCCACATAACAGACTATCTGTGCTCTGCTCATCACGGGTACCGAAACCCACTTTTAAGCGGTGTGAGCCTGCAGACATACCACTGTAGCACCTGGGGTCATGACTTGATTCATCAATAAATTTGAATATAAACTTTATGATATTTTTGCAGCATTCTATTTTCAAAGAACACTAATACAATTTTAATAATTTCATCATTGTTTAGTTTAATGTATAAAGCCTTGTGCATCATACATTTTATTTTTGTATATCTCTATATGTCATTGTCTGAACGTTTTTGTGGGTATCTAAGTAAGGTGAGAGCCCGGCATAAGCAAGTGTGTTAAGGCGTTCGACTCGTAATCCGAGGGTCGCGGGTTCGAATGCCGGTCGCTCCAAGCATGCTCGTTCTATCAGCCGTGGGATTGTAATAATGTGACTGTCAATCCTACTATTCGTTGGTAAAAGAGTAGCCCAAGAGTTGGGGTTGGGTGGTAATGACTAGCTGCCTTCCCTCTAGTCTTACACTGCTAAATTAGGAACGGCTAGCGAAGATAGCCCTCGAGTAGCTTTGCGAGAAATTCAAAACAAACAAATAATCTGTTTATTAAGTACATTCCTATCAGTCCAACATACGACCATAATATTTTTCTTCGTAAAGTGAGACCATTACTTAAAAGATTTAAACCTCAAAGTAATAATAACAATAACATCGATTCAGAAAAGTAACAATACTGTCATATTTAGTTTATTTACAACAGTTAATATATAAGTCAGTATAAACGTACAATTAGTTTGATACGATAAGACTTGGTTATTTTAATACATTTTATATTAGACTGTCCACTAATGTCACTAGGAAATATTCATAAACTGAAGTATTATTATCGTGTTTCTCCTAAGGCAGATCTAAATATAATCAATGTTCGAGATCATTGTACAACCAGAAGCGTGATAGATTTTGTCAACTATTGTCCAGTTTCGGTGTATAATCACTTTAGACAAACAATAATCGACAAGATGTGTCGAAACCTTCGGTTGTTACATGTTGTACGAAAAATAGTTCTTAGACTACGACTGAAAATATTAAAATTTAAAATTGTTAAGTATGTTACTTAATGATGTATTTAATAAAGATTTAATACTCTCTCATCATCTTCCATAATCTAAGTTTCTTATTCAAAGAAAGTACTACTAAATAAAACGTTATAATTGTCATTCTAGTAAAATACCTTCTTCCATTCATTGCACTTTCGTTGGTACTACATTCGTATTTTAAATTTCCTTATAGGAATTTTGATGTTCTATATATATCATATATCTACATATATAACTAGCTGTCACCAGTTTCACAACACGTGTAACAAAACCTAATGAATGATTTCCTCCTTCAAAGACAAACTTTATACGTATTACGATTTCTTGACAATGTTGTCGTTGCTTCTATAATCCCGAAATACAACTAGCTAAAAGTTTTTGGTTTAATAGTTGAAAATTGAAACTGTAAATCTTATAATGATAGTTCAGTTTCTCTGTTTTTTGTTTGTTTTGTGTTTTCTTTATAATGTCGTTTTGAAACTGAGTGTGCTTTTGAACAATAGAATAAGTTCAAACCTGAGCCGATCTACGTCATTCAGTGAAACTGATTTCACTTTTAAGTACTATATTGTCTTCATGTTCCATTTATTAAACATGTTCAAAGCCAAAACAAAATTTAATATAATAAATACGTTTTAATTAAATAAATTAAACATTATTCTTTCTTGGATTTAAAGAAGTAAATATATCACTGATATAAAGTTTCATAAGTGACACAAACTAAAACGTGAAAAAAGTTGAACTAGTAAACGTCTAAAAGTCAGCTACCGATTTTGTCATTTCTAACTCTATATTTGTTCATAAACATTAAGGTCGACTGACTTGTGGACTGCTGCACGATTGAATTAACGAAAAGTGTCTTATACACGTCAAGAATTATGTGACACCTTTACCAACGGCGTCTATATTCCTTAAATACAATAATTACTTAATCCTTCAAAGTTGTAGTCGCGAAATTACAACAACATGTGAATACCATTATAGATAATGTTTAAAACTTTGTCACTAGAGGTCGATGCAATAATTTTAATGCCACTTTATTTTTGTAAAAACGGCTCGTTTGGGTTGAGAAAATTTTTTACTTAAAATAATTTTTAATATCATGTATTATACTAAGTTACACTGCACATTAAAAAAAACTTGCATGAGTGAATTGCTGGTGTTAAGTTAACCATTTAATAAAATAACAAATATTAATCCAGAATGATTAATGTTATAAGCTACAAAACTACTGCGTCTTCCCTCTGGTACTCTAAGTCTATGGAATTACAACGCTAAAATCAGTGGTTTGATTCCCCTTGGTGGACTCAGTAGATAGCCCCGTGAGTCTTTGCTATAAGAAAATACACACACACAATACAAGTATTTCTGAATAATACAGAATTTTTATTGAAATTTTTTGTTTCACACGACGTGTGACATAAACGAATCAAAAAGTTTCTCACTTGAAATGAGTAATTGTGACTGTTATAATCACTGAATTAATTCAGAAATTCAAGCATTCAGTACATGAAGATTTACTTTCAAACAATTAGAACAACTTATTAGAATCCTTCTGGCCAGTAATACTTAAAAAATTAGATCATTTTAATACATTTAAGTGTAAACTGATCAACATCATTCGTCTTTAAACGTTATGTTGTGTTCGTATTTCATTCAACAAAAGAAATTTAAAGCTGAAAATAGATACAACGATAAATGTTTTATGAAGGCAGTTGTTCGTTAAAGTTTACTTTTGCAAAAATGACATATTTGAAAGTATTTTACATATAAGATATAAGATTTCACATATGGAATTAATTTAACCATGTAAAAGTTGAATTTGATAAAAATTATCAATAGAATTTAAAAGCTGATATCTCTTAAATTAATTTATTATTGTATGCTCTGAACGACTCACATGAAATGAAATACATTATTTTTCAAATTCATGGTTGGTTGATTTATTAAAATTGTTCCATGTATGATCAGGAATTTTGTATTTTTCTTGATGTTAAAACTAAAATGTTTATAAAATATTATTATTATGTAATACATCAAATGCTTTACTTTTAACATATACAGGGTGGACCGTAAATTCCTACCCATCCATATATCTTATGTATAGAGTGTATCTGCGCGCTGTCCCTCATTCTCGCTGCATAATATTATGCACAATACGCTCTTCAAGTGTAAATAGACTTACATCGGTCATATGTCTCTGAAATAAAGAACCAAATTTATATTACATGCGTAATTGAGTATAACATATTAACATATGGATTGGTAGGGACTTACGAGCCACTTTGTGCAACAATATTTTAGCTTTCATAATTAAACATGTTAGATCATTTGACACTAGATGTCGCGCCAATAGTTCAGCATTTGTTGCAAAATGCTTTCGCACAAATACAATAGAGTTAAGTGGTTTAGAATGTTACTGAAAAAAAAAAAAAGACAACTAGTCTAAAAGCACGAATTGCCAATTTGTGGAGTATTTTTATTTGATAAGTAGCTGGAATTTGGCAATCACTCTTTTTGCTTACCCAACACCCCAAAGAACAAAGTTCGTTTCTGTGGTAACTAAATATAAACCATAAATTCTCAGGTTCAAGGAATGGAAATACCACAGTTATTTTCAAATGGGAGTTATCTAAAATTAACTATTTACTCGGTAGACAAACCAATATGACATCGCCTGCAGTTATCACTCTCCGTATCTGTGTGCATATTTCAACATTATTCTTCGCAATTTTTAAATTTAATTACGATCAATATTGATACAACGGTTTAGTGCCACTCAAGAATCAATTGCTTAACTGTTAGTCAAGGAAGATCAAAGTTCGAGGTCATATTGTATGTCAACAATTTAATTGGAAATGTTTCTCATGCGCTTTTGATCGAATTTGATTCAAATTTTGAGTATCCCGCAAAACTAATTGGTTAACTATTGTGAATGTAGCTCAAAGGTCACAGAGAATAATTGAAAAAAAAATGTACATTTAACCATAATTTGAGTTAAACAGCAAAGAGAAACAGTTTATGTCGACAATCCGTATAGAGTTGTTACTAAGTTGTTGAATTATAATGTAAGGGATTGAGAGAAAGTTTTTTAAAAAAAGAATAAAGTTTAAATTCCCAAAAAAATACATCTGAGTTCGTGATTAATTCATTCTTTGCTAATACAACTTAATGTTTCATGAGTGGTAAAACCATCAATTGTAAAAGAAACTCGCATCAATAGCATTGGCCTCTTAAGGTAAAAGGAACAAAGATGCCTTGTAAGAATTAAATCTAGATCTAAGTAAGGATAACAGTGTTTAAATCTTAGATTAAGGAAACTAGCTGCATTTCTTCTAATTTTAAACTGCTAAATTCGTAACGGCTAGCACAAATAGCCTTAGTGTGGCTTAGTGCAAAAATTCTAAACAAACAAGCACATGTCTTATAAATATTTCAATTAAATCACAAAGCAGTTGCATATTAGCAGAGAATATGATGTGAGTGAATATTTGTTTAGATGCAAGAGCATGAATAATGGTTATTAAATATGATATTACGTGTCACAAATAAAAACCTAATTAATTTATTAACATTTATTTTTACTCTCTATGTGATGTGTGATTTTGACTTTTTGTTAATATAGTTTCAATTTGTTTTGTTTTTTGCGACATAGTTGTAAGAAAATCATTTTCAGTGAAGTTCTAAGAAAGTTGTTTCTAAAGGCAATTACTCTCTATCGCCCAGCAATTTTCAACAAAATATATCTATGGTATAAATATCTCTTGACGGCTCGTATGGGTATTATAATTTTTAATAATAAAGCAGAGAAGAACGTTCCGACCTTCTCAGGTCATCTTCAGGTTAACTGTCTTTATTAATGCATAAAGGAAATTCAGAATACAGTTTGTTCAGATATAAATAACTTTATGATTCATTATATCAGCGACACTCAAAATAATAAATAAATTCGTTATCATAGTGTAATTTGTAAAGCACTTTGATTCTTTTTCTTCACTGGTTAAAGGCTGTGGGGTAAATGAAGTATCTTGACTATTACTTTCAGTTATTTTGTTGAAGAATGTGCTGTCTTTATTTATAACACTTGCTCGATTGCTAAGTTTTATCGTATTTTAACTGGCGAGGAAAGTAGTGTTCGAAAATGATATTCTTTCTGAAGTTGTTTCTTAAAAAATAGTTTTTTACATACACGCATAAAACATATAAAGTTGAGTAGCTTTTAGCGTATTTTAATTTGCCAGTAAAGTAGTTTTAGAACGAAGATATTTAGTTAGTCCAATATAACAATCTTCTATCACTATTTCTAATTATTTCTTTTGTGTCTTTCCACATTTTAAATGTTTTGGAACATATGTTACTTAAAACAGATTCTTAAATACTTTGATAAACCTCTCTTGAAAACTTTTGAGATTATTAAATGCTTGATGAAAAGAATATTTTCTGTATTATCTCTTTTCCTGAAAGTACGTTAGTCTAATGTATTTTGAAATATATCTGAAATTCATCAGTTCCTTTCAAGTCATTGTCATTTGTTTAAAACAGTCCTTTACTCTACCACCCAGCATGGCCAAGCGTGTTAAGGCGTGCGACTCGTAAACATGCTCGCCATTTCAGCTGTGAGGGCGTTATAGTCATTTGTTTAAAATAGTCCTATCTCCCAAACATCATGTTTCAATATTATGACGATAGTGTTGGCCATATACTTTAAGACGGTGAAACAAAATTACATGATTTATTTCAGAATGAATAATATACGAATGATTATATGTAATTTCAATATGTAAAACAAATTTAGAAACATTTCATTGTGTTCTTCCAAACCTGTTATCCATTGTATTGTTATACTTTTAAATATGTATGCACATAAACGTCCCAGCATTCAAAGCAAATGTTCTTTGGAACTTTGTGTCTTTTTTAAATGTATAATAACATCTAATAAAGCCTCCACTGGCCAATGAAGTGAGAATATTTATACCGTGGCCCTTTATTAACAAATTCAACGCAATGTTTACAACGTACTACATTTTTTAATGTAAAATTTTGATAAAATTAAAATTAACAGGTACAACATAAGTACATCCCAGGATTGTATTTCTAAAGCAGATGTTTTAACATTTCTATGGGAGGCACATTATTCACTTTAAGAGTTTGATTATCAGCCTTTTAAATATAAATAGATACAAACGTTTGATTTGTAAGTTAATATTTAAGTATTAAAATAACCTTAATATCATACTTGTATTTTTTTCAATTTGTTCATAGTTTCAACTTTTAACACTTCATAACACTCCTCATTTCTAATTAACCCGAATCATTTGCAATACCATGCACTAGTGCGTTATCAGTCAGTAGACTCTAAAATGACATTAATAGGGAAAGCTAAAAGTTATAGGTTGATGCTGTTGCGACGTCAGATAAAAGTACATATGCCATGAAATACGAAAATACTTACAAACTTTGTAAGTTACTAGTGTGAGATGAGAATTTCAAAAACTAGATATATATATTTGTTACTATTCATTTTGGTCTAATTTATTTTAAAACAGACTGATTCAGATGTCGCTGCAAATGTACATTTATTTTTTAAAATATATCTTAATCTTTCACTGACGTTTTTATAACATTAAAATAAACAAAAAAGCAAAATAACAAAGTTCCTAACAAATGCTCTGGGGTAACAGATGACATGTAATAAACTTCAAAAGGTTCTCAGTTGTATTAACATATTGCTAAATTAATGTCAACACTACGCAAATGTAAAAGTATCTAGATTCGTAAAGTTAACTAATACACGTTGTTGATTTTCAAAATATTTAGAAAATATTGTTATATGAGATAACGTTTGGTTTTTTTCAAACTTACCTTTGCTGATTTTCAAATAGAGTAACTAGAAAAATATTTAGTTTCTTGTAAAATATAAATAATCAAACAAATTGCGATAAAAACAGTTGAGGTAGCAGGTATCTTTATTTTGCAAACTAATCTTATCACATCTTACGAAAGCTATAAACAGAATAATAAACACTGTAATCCGTATTGTATATCATTAAACGCCACGCTCAGAACCTGAAAGCATCAAAAACTAACAATTAACTCCTAAATTTGTAAAGGTAAAACTATCAAAAAAAATTAATCAATGCGCAGTCATTATCCAAAATTTCCAGAAAAAATTACTTAAAGCGTTGTTGAACACGCAATTCAAAGAACTAAATAACTTAGAGAAACAAAAATTGAACTTAGCCCATCAACTGACATGCTGCATTAAACCAGAGATTTAAACAAGCAAAAAAATTAAAACCAGATTCAAATAACACAAAAAGTCACCATCATACGCCCTCGAACACTGCAACTCAAATAAACACAACATAACTATAGAAAACACCCACACTAAATAAAGAAACAAACGTAAAATTAAAGTAGCCTTACTTGTACAACAACTCAAGCCCAAAATAAACCAATACAAAAAAACGCCTTTGTACCAATATTTATAAATATAATCCAACATCTAAGCACGCCCTCTACATTCCTACCCTCAGTTACAAAACTTAAAACATGTGGTCAGCTATCAGTCAGTTACCTCTTCCTTTCTTTGTGAATCTGATGATGACCGAAGAAAGTCGAAACGTTTTTCGCTCTTCTACATTGCAGTTCTCTATCCATACCAACTGTTTTTACATATATATTTTTCTGTACAAGTGAGTTTTCTCGTCTTCACAAACAAACAAATTATTTGTAGTCTTGTTCATAATATTTAGATGTACTACTACGCATTCATTCTTTTAAACTTGCAAAACCTGTTTTTCATGTTCTTGAATCAACGTTCTTTACAGAGTTGATCTTTTGTACATTTTTGATTTCATCGAAATACAGGCGTAGTTTTCAGATGAATTGGTAAGATAATTTTAAGCGAGATTTGAAAGTATAATAATTATATCAAGGGTATTTGTGTAAATAATCCATGAAGATTTTTTTTCGTATATTTCAATTAAAATTAAACATCCAATAATACTTAACATGATTCACGTGATGTTCGTAAAATGCTATTCTAATCATTTTAAATTACGAAAACAAAGTTAGAAATAAACATTCAAATTATCTATAAAATCTTATTGGTTCATGCCAGGAATATACACCGAATAAAATTATGCACATAAGTCTTAGTAATGTTGATAAAACCCACTTGTAGAGAAAAATATATATGTAAAAACGGCTCGTTTGGGTTGAGAAAATATTTTACGTACAGGAGCGAACAACGTTTCGACCTTCATCGGTCATCGTCAGGTTCACAAAGAAAGGAAGAGGAAACTGACCGGAAGCTGACCACATGTTTGAAAGGGGTTGTGTAACCGAGTACCGGAATGTAGATGGCGGTGTTAGATATTTGAATGTATCAGGTCGAAACGTTGTTCGCTCCTCCACAAAATAATTTTCTCAACCCAAACGAGCCGTTTTTACATATATACGTAAGTCTCGTTTTTTAACAGCCTTGCAATGTTGTATAACACACATAGTGTTATGGTTTAATATTAAAAATAAATGTGTTTGTTTGTATAAATAAATAAAACTTTATAGACATACCTTCAATTCAAAAGCCGGATTATCATGTTCCATGCTTTGGAAATATTTTCTGAACGATTTCAGAAGTAATAAATATAGATACTGACAGGATACGTTGACAACAGCTGTCGAACTGTGTACAAAAGTTTTAACCAATCTTCGCGCTGTTCTTCACTGAACCAGGTGTAATGTGTGTGTTTCTATTACTACGTTCGTGAATCGCTACGAGGTAGGAGGAGCTAAAAAAACGTAACATCATAAGATGTGACAAAACTCACAAAATTTAAATTTTGTTTAACTTATAAACAATTGTACGTTGTGGTGATAATTAGAGATTGTATTTTTTATTGATTTATTTTTATATATTTATTTTAATATCGATGTTTATTTCAGTTGAACATAGATTTAAAAATGTATTTTACTTGTATTGTTAAATGTGTAATGGAAATTTTAACTTTCTCTCTAAGTTTTTAAAAGATTCTCGACTGTAAGAATAAATAATGTACTGTAAATACTAGTGACTGCCAGTTTTGTTGCCAACTTAAATAAACTTCTCTGAACATTTAACGTCACGTGAATCTTGTTAAGTAATATGGGTTGTTTAGCATTAATTAAACATTGAAATAGAGGGTAATAATCTTCAAAGATTATTTACACAAATATTACCCTTGATATAATTATTATACTTTCAAATATGTTTTGAATTTCGCGCAAAGTTGCACGAGAGTGATCTGTGCTAGCCATCCCTAATTTATTAGTGTAACACGAGAGAAAGGCAGTTCGTCATCACCGTCTACCGCCAACTCTTGGGCAACTCTTTTATCAACGAACAAAAAAAATAACATAATCAAATTATGCAAATAGTAGTAGATGAAGATACGTAATATCATCAGATGTGACGAAACTCTTTCTCTCAGAATGGAAATTTATAAACTTAAAATAGATTTAGTTTTTACTGAGCATTAAAAATTGTATTTTTTAGTATTTACTGTTATATATTTATTTTCAAATTTACATTTGCTTTAGTTAAACATATACCTGAAAATGTTGTAAATTATATTATAAAATGTGTATTTCGAAATGTCCGCCTTTTCTCTAAATCTGTAAAAGATTCTCGAGTGTAAGAATCATCGATGTACTGTGTACCAGTATCGTTGGCAAATGTGCCTTTGAGAATATCTCCCGTAGTTTACAAATCCACACGTAAAAAACAGTTGGAAATTGTTGGTTTAATAAAGCTAGTGTACTATGAACCTCAAAAGGTATGAGTGTGATAAACGCTCATCATTTAGAACCCTGCAGATATTTGAGCATGAACATTTATAAAATTCGGACATCGCAAACAGTCTAACTTTATTGAATTAACTTTGAACGTTAGTATTTTACGAGAACATTGTATAACATTGATTGTTAATAAATCACGTGAAAGCAGGCAAGAACAGAGAGCTAGCTTCTACCCGTTTATTTAGTGTACTGATATGACTCGAAATTAATTCGTTCATCATAAACCATCGATAAAATATTTAGTTTCAGACTAGAGCGGAGAGTCTTTATTCTTTGCAACTTGGTAAAAATATTATATATAAATTATCATTTCTAATTAATATTTGTAATAACTGATATTATGAATTGTGTTATTGTTTTTATATTGAAGTATTATGTGTTGAGAAAGAAATATGTGTCGGTTACACTTCCTGTAATATATCATAAATTTGACATATATCTACATTTAATTAATACCTAAAATTTAATTACAATTTGACACGGGTTCTACATGTATGCTCCCCAGTGGTTCAGCGGCATGTCTGCGGACTTACAACACTAAAAAACGCGTTTCTATACTTGTGGTGGGCAGAGCACAAAGGGACCAACAACAACTGTATATATGAAATTGTAATACTTAAAATAATAAATTAGATACTCATTCGACATAAATGATAATGCATAACTCAAAATATTTCCTTTACACGCAATCAATTCGAAATCTCTAACAGACAAAGTAAGAAACATTACAGAAAAATTGTTTCTTTTAAAATTGTAGATTTAAAATTTAATATTGCCTTTAAAAGTAGGATTTTGAACACTTTTTTTCTGCTTACCACATTGTCATTCTCTGAATTAAGTTATTCAAGGTATATATGTAGTAGTTACAAAAACCCATTTCACACTGTGGGATCTTGGGTATGATAGTACAGCGATTATCAAAGCGTACTATTTTAGTAATGGAAAATACCTCAAGAGTTGGTCGTGAGTTCTGCTCTCTGCTTATATGTTAGTTAAAAAGTAGTGACGGCTAGCAGAGATAGTAATTCTGTAGAAATACAAAAAATTTGTAAAATAAATTACATGGCCCGGTATGGCCAAGCGCGTAATCTGAGGGTCCCGGGTTTGCATCCCCGTCGCGCCAAACATGCTCGCCCTTTCGGCTGTGGGGCGTTATAATGTGACGGTGAATCCCACTATTCGTTGGTAAAGAGTAGCCCAAGAGTTGGCGGTGGGTGGTGATGACTAGCTACCTTCCCTCTAGTCTTACACTGCTAAATTAGGGCGAGCACAGATAGCCCTCGAGTAGCTTTGTGCGAAATTCAAAAACAAACAAACAATAAATTGCAGCGACATCTAGTGATTAATAATCGAGTATATCATTAAGTATTGACAATTTGCTGTTTTATTTCAGAACTTTTGATGTATTAAATAATGATTACACTTTGTGAATTCTCCTTCCTTTACTTTATTAACAATAACATAATATTTATTTTCATACATAAAACACTTACTTTCAGAAATAACAAGTTTGAAACTTTTTTTTATAATTTCTATTAATACGGCAGAGATAGTTGAAGCCTGAAAATGTCTCAAACACGAAGTCTTCTATCAACCACATAGCCCTCCATTGAAAGTAAATTATCTAAAATATTTTATGTTTCCAAAAGCTTAGATTATTGAGTGAATTACATTTAAAATTGTTTATCTTGGTATATTTCTTAAGTTACTCTTTTACCAACGCAATGTGGAATTGAAGATTATTGAGCGAATTACATTTAAAATTGTTTATCTTGGTATATTTCTTAAGTTACTCTTTTACCAACGCAATGTCGGATTGACCGTAACATTACAACGCCCCTACGGCTGAAAGGAGCAAGTATGTTTGGCGTGACGGAGAGTCTAACCTCCGACCCTCAGATCACGAGTCGAGTGCCTTAACCGGTTGTGCCATTTTGTAAAAGAAATAAATTCTAAGTACAACTTCTGCTAAGTGATAAATTTATTTGCTGAGATCATGCGTTTATGTTGTTTCTTTCTTTGTCTTGCATATGTTATTATGTTTTCGCATTAACTATCTCAAACATGTAGTTTATTCATGAATGTTTATTCCCTCTAATATTGTCAATTTTTTAACTTAGGTATTACGTTGCCAACTCAAAAAGTTTCTACAAAATAATCGTAATATTAATTAGACGCAGAGTTCAAATTATGGTTTTCTAGGAGTAAACATGATTAGTTTATAAAATAAACATCTGTTTTGTCGCATTTTGTTCGAGTGATTTATATTTTCCGAGAAACTAAATACCCTTTTGTAAATTATGAGGAAACTGAAAGGTATTGTGTACACTAATAGTTTATATTTAGTTTAAAAATAGCACAGAACAGTTAACTTTGCGAATGTTCATACTTTTTTTTGGCATAGCGTTGGAATGATTATATTCAGCAGCGTTTTCGAATGGTGAACCTTCTTTCTTCATTGGCAAATTGAAGAAGAAAGGTCAACCTTTCAAAATCTATTGGACTTAAGGGTTTCTTTCCATTGTTAGCAAAACTTCTTGAACATCATATGATCATATGTTACTCCAGGGCATTTGTTTGGTAGTTTGTTATTTTCTTTCTCTTTGTTTTTATATCAGAAAACCTTCAACAAAAGTTCAAGGTGTATTTTAAAAATTAGATGTAATTTTGGAGCATCCTCGGAATTGATCTGTTTTAAGATAAAATTATTTTTATTTCATGCTCTGGAAGTTCACACCAAATGCTGTATAGTAACTTAAGAGTTTAAAATTAAAAGAAAGACTGGAAGTTCACACCAACTGCTGTGTAGTAACTTAAGAGTTTAAAATTAAAAAGAAAGACTGGAAGTTCACACCAAATGCTGTGTAGTAACTTAAGAGTTTAAAACTAAAAGAAAGGCTGGAAGTTCACACCAAATGCTGTATAGTAACTTAAGAGTTTAAAACTAAAAAAAAAGACTGGAAGTTCACACCAACTGCTATGTAGTAACTTAAGAGTTTAAAACTAAAAAGAAAGACTGGAAGTTCACACTAACTGCTGTGTAGTAACTTAAGAGTTTAAAACTAAAAAGAAAGACTGGAAGTTCACACCAACTGCTGTGTAGTAACTTAAGAGTTTAAAACTAAAAAGAAAGACTGGAAGTTCACACCAAATGCTGTGTAGTAACTTAAGAGTTTAAAACTAAAAAGAAAGATAGAGACTTTCTTCGATTCTATATCAGGGGTCAATAAAACCATGATATAATACATGAAAAATAGAAATATGAAAGAAAATTAGTTTCTTATATGAAGAGGTTATTTAAACTTTTAATTTTATTTATTGTTATGTACAACGTTATACAATGAACTATCAACACTGTGTCTACTAAACATATTGAAACTTGATTTTATCTCTGTAAATTATCAGACTTGGCGTTGAGTCTCTGGGACTTTTAAGTTCCACTTTATTGTAACATAAAATGAATACCATGTAAGGCCCGGCTTGGCCAAGCGTGCGACTCGTAATCTGAGGGTGTTTGGTTCGCATCCCCGTCGCGCCAAACATGCTCGCCCTTTCAGCCGTGGTGGCGTTATGATGTTACGGTCAATCTCACTATTCGTTGGTAAAAGAGTAGTCCAAGAGTTGGCGGTAGGTGGTGATAACTAGTTGCCTTCTTACACTTCTAAATTAGGGACGGCTAGCACAGGTAGCCCTCGAGTAGCTTTGTGCAAAATTCAAAAAACAAACATACAAACAAACAAACAATATTATGTGAAACAAAGGTGAGGAGGATTCGAAAAGATTTTATAACCATACTTTTGTTGATGTTTTCAAAATATATATGTTTAATGAAAAAATATAAGAAGCAAAATTATTGTTAGTGAAGAACTACTAATACACAACAATATATTAAACAATACAAAACAGCAACTAGAACACCGAGAATTCCATTGTACAAACTTTTATAAAACAAATGTTTCTAAATTATATTATGTCAAATTAAAGAAGAAATCAGTTATAGCTTATCGTTTTATTTTCGTATTATTCTTGTGATGTTAACATTTGTATTCTACCAGTAAATACTTCATTCTTATTCTGGGCCATTAATACAGGATACAGTAGAACCGTCATTCAATACTGACATGTATTTTATTTCCAAGTATTTGTGTCAATTGATCTGACTAACAATAATTTTTTTGATATTTTTGCTTGTGCCTTCTCAATTTAGTCACGAGTGTTGGAGTTTGTTCGATGTTATTTCCCGAGTAAACATCTTATTATATAGCCACCTAGTGGCTTACACATAAACGCCAAAAATCTTGATTTGAGACCCATAACGACAGTGCTAATCTTTTTCAAATTACGAAAAGTTGGATATAAACATTTAAATTATTTGTAACGATCTTATTTGTTCATCTAGGAATACAGATCGAATAAAACTTTATAGAACAGACTCGTTCGTTGACGCTCTTAAAACGTTGTATAACATTCATAGTGTAATGGTTTAATAGAAATGTGTTTTGGTATAAATAAATTAAACTTACCTTACGTTCAAAAGCTGTATTGTCCTTCTTCAAGATGAAGAAATATTTTATCAATAATTTTAAAAGTAAAAGATACAGCTACTGATGGGATATGTTAACAACAGCAATGGAACAGTTTACAAATGGTCCTACGAAACTTAACGCAATTGTTGACGGAACTGATTGTACTGCGTGTTTTTCTCAAACTGTGTGCGTTTTTTGAGCAGTAAGGAGAAAACAAGAAGTAAAAAAATTGAATATCAACATGTGTGACAAAACTATATCTCATAAAATTTAAATTTTGTTTCCCTTAAAAACATATTTATGTCTTGGTGATGATTGAAGATTGTATTTTTTTTTCACTGATTAATTCTTATATATTTACTTTATTGTCGATGGTTGCTTTAGCTAAACATATATTTAAATATGTATGTAACTTGTATTGTTAAATGTGTATTTCTAATTTCCGCCTCTTCTTTAAGTCGTCAAAATATTCTCGAGTGTTAGAATAAACAACGTACTGTGTATGTATGTAAATACTAGAGACTGCCAGTATTGTTGTTAACTTAACTATACATCTCTGAAGTTTCAATTTCACGTGAATTTTGTTAAGAAAAAAGAGTTTTTAAGCATTAATTAAACATCAAAATAGAGGTAAACACATTCAAGAATTATTTATACATATTGCATCCTTGATATAATTACTTTCAAATTTGATACTTTCAAATCTCGCTTAATATTATATCAGTAATAAAACTGAAAACTACGCATAAATGTCGATTATATCAAAAATGAGCAAAAAATACAAGGTAGTTCTGTAAATCAGGTTTGGTTTTGAATTTCCCACAAAGTTACATAAGGGCTATCTGCGTTAGCCGTTCCTAATTTAGTAGTGTAAGACTAGAGGGAAGGCAGCTAATCACACCACCCAAACCAGCTCTTGGTTTAATCTTTTATCAATGAATAATAGTATTGACCGTCACATAACCGCCCACACAGCTGTAAGGGCGAGCATGTTTGGTGTGACAGATTACGCAGATTACGAGCCGAGTTCCATAACCACCTGGCCATGCCGGGCAGGTAGTTCTGGAAAGAACGTCAATTAAAGAACCTGAGAAAAAGGCTTAAATCAATTAATACATCGTAGTACATCTAAATATTAGAAGCAAGACTGCAAAGAATTTCTTTGTTTGTTGTTACTGGTGATTTAGTTGTTTTCAAATGTAAAATTAATGGATTTATTCGTGTCAGAAATAGATTTCAAAGAACATTTTAAGACTACTTTTGATTAAATTTTTTGAGACATCTACGAGCCGCCAGAACATACGAAAACTCGTTTCACTTGAAAGTTTTTTATCATATTTGTGATCAGATCTGTATTCAAGATGTCACAAATGATTTCGTAGCAGACTCACCACTTTGATTTATCTGAAGGTATTAAATGTTTACTTTGGTGTTTTCAGGTCCTGGGCGTGGCGTTTTATAAAATACAATACGATTCGCATTGTTTATATATATTTATAAGTAAAACACAATTAAAAAAGTTTTCACAGAGTATTAAAAGATAAAACAATGAACAAATTCAGAAAAATGCAAGTATTATATTAAGCGTATTTTAATATTTAAATATGAACTTATAAATTTAAAGTTTGTATAGATATGGGCTTAAAGGGCTGAAAACCAAAGCACTTGTACTGAATAATATGCCTCTAAAATAAATGTTAAAAAAACACTTCCTTACAAATATAAGCCTGCAATGTACCTGTGCTGTAAACTTTTAATTTTAATTTAATGAAACATTTTAATTAAAGAAATGGAATACATACTAAACATAGAGTAGCATCTGAGTAGCAGTCAGAACATTTATATCGGGACAATAGATATTTGTTGAATGCTATTATGCATTTTAAAAACCATAACATTTGAAGAACATTTGCTTTGAATGTTGGAATGTTTACGTGTATATATATTTAAAAGCACAACAACACAAGTGGATACGAGGTTTAGCAGAAGACAATGAAAATTTTCTAACTTTGTTCTACGTATTGAAATGTATATATATTTAAACTTAGGACGAAACAAACAGTGCAGAAAAGGAATTTCAAACAACAGTCGATGAACGAAAGGTAAGAAACAATCTTATATTAACATATCGCAAACACATCAGTTAGATGTTGTTACTTTATTTAATGAAAATTTTATGCGTAGGAAGCAAAAAACTGATAAAAATTACAAAATCAAAAGTGTATGGAGTAGTAAAAATATGACATAAGATTAAAATATTGCAAAAATATTTTCAGAAATGGTATTGTTTTTCATACAATTAGTTTATATATCTTTGCTATAACGGATATCATCAACTATAATAACTCCAGGGTAATGTTTGTTTTAATTTTTCTGACAGTTTAACTATTCTTTTAGAAATTAATGTAAAAAAAATAACTAAATTAGCTTTTAGCCAATGTATGTTTTATTCGTACCGAAACGAAATGACACGCATGTTCATATTTTCCTCATTGTAACGGTAGTTATTAGTTAATGTATGCTTTACATGTAAAAAACAAAAAAGAAAGAAAGAAAAAATTATATTAGAAAACATATTCGTAGATAGACACTTTCATTTATAATATTATAGAATACTTACATATATTCAATTTGTGAGATAAAATTTTTAAACAAACTTTGAAAACTAAGAAAAGAGTTACATATGCTCATAAACATTATTTTGTTTCCAAAATGTACAACAAAAGTTTTTTAGTAATAAATCCTGCCAACTTGTCATAAATTATTCAACAAGAAGTACACATCTTGCAACTTACAACGTGACTTTAAGGAGATTCCATTATATTGTAGAACTTATTCTGGCATTATTTTTTCAAGGATCTTATCGAAAAACCTTGAACATTGCAAGTTGAAATAGCCTAAAGCAAGTTAAAAGATTATTTAAAATTATAACAATACATTTAAAGTAATTGCTATTACAAATAATGATTTATGAACATTAACCTTGTCCTTATTTACACACAGAGTTTGAAACCAACTTTATTTTCAAAAGCCACTTTCTCCGTGTATTCTTACAACTATTCTCCATATCTTAGTTTTCTGTTTCATAGCTTTACCATCAAATTAGAGACTTTAGTGAGAAGTTCAGTGATTATTTTTTATGATAAAGAAGTCAAACATCATACCTTCTACTGTTTCCCAACACTAGAGAGCTTATTTTGATCTTTGGTTTATTCCTTTTCACGATTACTAGATTTCACACCAATAATTGTTCAATATGAAACGTTTTACTTTGTGTTTTAATATGAGTCATGGACTGAAACATCTATTCTTAATTGAAGACATAATAATATTTTGATTTGATCGTGTATCTGACGGTATCTGGTTGAATAATTGTCCTTTGTCAGATTGAAGGATATCATTAATTCTTTCATTTATCGAAATAAAGACTCGCGTAGATGTGATTATTATGAACAATACTTGTTACAAAACATTATCTCAGTATGGGTCTTATTCTTCATTGTTCTGAGTTTCTTTGTTTCAACTCGTAAAAGCGTGTCATACACTGAGCTCTCTCAAGTATTACATATTATGTGCACTATTATAAGTACAATTACTATACTTTATTTATTTGTAATGTATTTTTATTAAACGAAGTTTTATCTACACGAATTTGTTTGTTTGCTCGCGCAAATATTTAAAATAGTGCAGGATTTGTCTATCTAACATATAAAGTCTGTAAGAAAACTTAATTTAAACGCTAAGTTTCAAATGAGAAAAAAAGGTAAAATTCAAGAAAAGTGTACAGAATGTACTGCAAATGTTTTATTGGTTGTGGCTATTGTATAAAAATAGAATTTCAACTTAGCTATTTTCGTCATATCTGTTCAAGACGACTCATTTTGTTCAATCAAATCATCGTTCGCTATGGATACTGGATTAAAATAATATTCTTATACAGTCACCTAGTTTGAAAAATCCCTAAGGGACTATATTAAGAACGCAGCTTAGAAAAAAATATAATAGGCCGAACGTAATATATTATATCAAGTATAACTGATTATTATCTTGCTTCTCGAGCTGATTAAAGGTGTTTAAGTTGTAGCAGTTAATATTATAATATACATACCTACGAAAACAGTACCATTTTAATGTATAAGGTTTTAAGTGAAAACTGCATTTATATCAGGTTACATTAACAAAAGTTAAAACGTAATGAATACAAATAACACTTTTAAATATTTAGATCTTAATTGTTTTGTGTAAATCTACAAAACTTAAAACATATACTTTTATTTTAAACAATAAATTTACGCGCACAGCTGCTTGTCTATAGACTTACAACGCTAGAATCCGAATATGAATACGGTGGTGATCAGAGCACAGACAGATCATTGTCTTTCTATGTGCTTAATTTCTAACAGCTAAAACCATATATAAAGACAAATCAACGTTTTCCGTTTTTTGAACAGTGCCAATAAGTCATGAAACATAATAATTTTGAAAACCTATATCACATTTGAACACATCTTTCTGACCCCTGTGTATGTATATCCTGCGTTACGTACATTTCTTAAACAAATAAACTTTTAGTTCCATCACACTACCTACGATATGACAAGCAACATAAATATGTAGTTCATAAAAGGAGTATTTTACCGCTCCTTTGTATGAACTGTAGTTGTCTTGTTACTTCGTGATTTTTATATTTAATATTGTTATAGTATAACGTACTATATTTTTATTATACATCAAGTAAATTGATTTTAAATATTTGGTTTTCTTGGATTTTTATCACCAGATATCAATTAAAAAATAGATAGATATATTTCTTAACTTACGTTCAAATATCTAAATAAGAGCAACACGGACAATAGTTTATATAGAAATACAGTTATTTTAGATAACTGAAAGTGTTAGGCTAAAATTTGGTTTTGTTAAATTTGTTTTAACCCTGTGGCACATCTGCTGAAAACGTCCCTGATTTATTACAGCCAGTTTTGTTTGGTTTGTTTCTAATTTCGCGCAAAGCTACACGATGGCTATCTGCGCTAGCCGTCCCTAGTTTAGTGGGCACAAAACAGACTTATTATGTATAATTTCCTTGTAAGTTGTTTATAATACAGCTCCTTATAGCTTTCACTGGATATTAGGCGCTATCATTGTGACATCCATCTTTGAAATGGTTGTTGGATTTTCAGGCGTTATAGGAATAATACTCTAATCGCCATACATAAAAAAGACAAAAAAAAACGTTGTTTCCAAAACCAACAAATGTTACTTTCCACACTCACACGAATCACGAAAAATTATGATGCATATTGGATAAACAGTAACATTTTTCCATTTTAATAATTTCATGTAATGTTGAGGTGTTTCCTTCCCGATGTGTGAAAAATCAATGTGTTATAAAATAAGATTGAATATTATATTCGAAACCTGCGTAGCTTAATCCTTTTTCAAAAGCAAGACATTTTTCATCAAGCTTAAATTCCGAGGCCTGTGTAATAACTTTATTCCGGAAAATTGATATTAAAAAGTCGTTGTGGAATTTATTATTTTTAAGTTATCAGTGAATTCCGCAGATGGCCCAATATAGATTTGTTACAAGAAACACCCACACGCTTACATTCCTTTGTTATAAAAAATAATTATAAATTTCTTTTAAAAAATGAAAACCATAAAAAGTCATCGTTTTCGGAAAGTAATTTTTGGTCACTTATTTTAAATAAATAATCCATGACTTTAATTCTGGGAGATAAGTGAAAAACGTTTTTTTATTGAATTTTATCTGCTTAAGTTGCTGAATGAAGTGTCTAATACACTTTTTTAAGGTTTTAAAATATCTACAACAATTATTTGATCCAAGCGATTATATTCATTATTTTCTTGAAATCACTTACAAAATGGTTTACGCGATATTTGTAGCCTGTTGCTATCAGTTACGTAATTTATTTGTCTTATTAATTCTGGAAACTTATTTGGATAAATTTCAGGTTTCTTCAACATTCAATGATTTGATTTGTTTGTATCAACAGAAACCTTATTAATATGGTTCATCCTGTTTTAATTTTGATGTTTAATAGAACAGACATTAATACACAACTGATGATGTAGAGTACATAAGATAAGTACCAAGATATGCAGTAGTTACACGACTTTCTTATACTATCTAAGGAATATCGTTGTTCTATCATCACTAGAAAACTACAAAATTTTCTCTGAAAGCAATTTATGTACAATCAAGTAAAATACTATTTTGAGGTAATACGGAGGAAGAAATGTACTGCCTAATATTATAAATAATCATATGGTAGCCCTTCACGTAACACTGTAAACAGGTTAACCTTGAGAATATTACATGCTAAAATAAAATTTCTGTCAATTATCACCCTTTAACAATCACATAAAATCCTTGTAATAAGTAGTTTTTTTTCAGTTTAGTATTCAGTGTTCTAACAACACAGCATTAAGATAGCTGTTTCTTGTTGTTTGTTTTTCACAACAATTTTCCTTCTTGTGCTCTTCTCCCAATACCTTGCAAATTATTGTTGGCTGTAGCTACAGTGGAGAAAGATGATGAAAGATAATAAAACTTTCGTTTTTTCAAGCTTTATCCAGTGAGTATCCATTTAAAACACAGTTCAAATACATTTCACTTTTTAATAAACACACACAAAAGTTTAGTGCTAAAAATATTGTCCAAATAATTGAGTGTTAGCGAGAAATATTATGCTAGAAGATTAGAAAAGAACCCCTCAGAAATGAAATTAAATAGAGCCAACTATTACTGTGGTAACTAATGAGATAAAACAAAGTTTTATCTTCAACAAAGATGTATTATGAAACAAGTACTACCAAGGAATGATATACATATTTGTGTTTAATATACGAAGTAAATATTACACTATATGTCAAAATAATAAACTTTAAATTTGTTTTATTTTTATGTATCCCGTATTTGTAATAATACAAAGCTAATGTTTAATTTATTTTTTACTAATTAACTAAAGAGTTAATATCTACCTCAAACTAACTGTTAACTTTTATGGTTTGTAACATTCTCAGTAAGCACCATTACATCAATAATAAAAGTGAAAAATAACAAATGTATAATAATTAGAAAATTGGTTTTAATGTTGCATAACAAAAAAACTCCAAGGCTACTTACAGTTGTTACTTACCACAGTTACTGTGTGGGTTACTTGCTTCATACTAACTGCTGCGGGTTCTTTGAGATAAATCAACTCAGAACTGATCTTCCTGTACAGACGAAGTACTCCAGTCCCTGGCTTAGGTTTCCTTATCCACCGAAGTAGTTATAAAAATATACAATAAAGTTTAGATTTTTTTGTGAGGAATTTTGAAATTATCTGTTGATCAGTTCTTTTAATATACAACCTAGTTATCCGTTCAGTTATAATGGAACTAATTAGTTTAAATCACTTTTAAACATATATTACGTTGATATAAAAAATATACTAAAACTATTCTATAGCTTTATGTTCTATTTTACATGTGTTTTGTTAAATCTGTCGATGCGTATTTTAAAAATGTCAAGTTTGAAAATAACGCTAGACAATTACATCTTGATTTTGGTCTTTTAGGACAGTGTTGTTTTCCAACAGTCAGTAGTGTTGCTGTTTTAGAATGTTTACAGGTATATTAGGATCGGTATTGGAATCAGTAGGAGTTTACCATTTATGCGCACGACGAGCTAGAGCAGCTACCTAGCGCTATAAATCGTGCAATATTTGCAGAAGGAATTTCCTGTATCGTCTCTAGATGTGAAATGACTTCTTACAGTCAAAACATTGGAGAATGGGAATCACAGGGTATACTCATGTGCTGCCATTCTAAAATAGATAAGGAACATTTCTTTTTCAATTTTGAATATTATTGTAAATTCCTTTAATTTATTATGTTATTTACGTAACTGCTGATACTTTAGAATGTTAAATTTATGTAAATATGGTGACCGCTGATATTGCAGAAACGTAAAACTCAATTCACTTTTTCATTTGCTTGATTTACATACCAATGGGTGACTAGTTGGCAAGTTTTTCAGTATGGTGCTGTTACCATGATGATTTTTGCAGTTCTGGAGAAGTTTGGAGCCTTTTCAAACATTATTCCTGAACCAATTGTTGAAAGGAATAATACATGTACTGTTTGCAGTTGTAACGGGAGTTGGACTGTCCAATGTCCAATTTATCGACCTTCTCTCATCGAAAAATATTTTTATCTTTGGATTATCTTTATTTTTGGGAATTACCATTCCACAGTGGTTTAATGGCCACCAAGGTACTATTGATGTAGGTACGTACATTTCTTAGGGTGATTGAAGGGTGAGAAAGGAAATTTGTTGAAGGTTTCGAAACAGTTTCTGAAAGTACCTGTTAGATAAAAAGGACGTTTCAATGCTACACAATTTTCAAAACATACAGAGTACTTAATGTGGAAAAATATATGGTAGATGTTAACCTCACACAAAATAAAAGATTCTTATAACATTATAAAATCGTTGAGACTTATCTATTTACCAGAGAACGAGATCTTCAAATTGTAAAATGTTTTTATGTTACAATGGGCTGGTAAACCTTAATGTATCTTATTATTAAAGTATTTATTTTGTGTTATTTTGGGAATGACGTAGCAAAACAACTCCTTACAGTTGTTTTGAACACCAGTGTATTTGTTGGTGGACTCATTGTGTTTGTGTTCCATACCAGGTCATGAAACATTCTTTCGAGAAATCGTAAATAAACCGAATACCTTGCAATGTGATATGCAACTTCGTTGAAGTATTGTTATTGGTGTTTTAATAACTTTTTAGCCTCAAAATATTAAGTTACTTTTATACTTTATTGTAGGCGTACAAAACATTGCAATTTATTTCTACATAACTTCTTCCCCCAATAATCACTAGAATTACGATTAAGCCCGAAATAAAGCGTACACTCGAAGCATTTAAATGAAAAATTTTCGTTAATTAAGGTGTATGTTTATATCTCCTTTAAAAGATTCTTTTGGCAGAATATTTGTGATGTGTACATTGGAATTGGCAGTAACTGCCTGTTGAAGAAGACATCGTATTCTAAAATTATGTTCTTTTTTTCTACTTCAGGCAGTTGGTGCCCATTCCACTGTACTCATCAATGTGATTTTACCCAAAATACAAGATATAAAAAGTATATTGAATTTTTACCAATTATTTTGACTCAATGGCTGAGAGTTTTATTTGTTTGTTTTGAATTTTCCACAAAGCTACACAAGGGTCATTTGAGCTACCCGTCCCTAATTTTATAACCCGGCATGGCCACATGGTTAAGGCACTCAAGTCGTAATCTGGGGTCACGGGCTTGAATCATCGTCATACCAAACATCCTCGCCCTATCAACCGTGGGGGCGTTATAATATGACGACCAATCTTATTATTTGTGAGTAAAATAGTAGCCCAACAGTTAGTGTTGGTGATGATTAATTGTCTTCCCTCTAGTTTTACATTGCTTAATGTAACGGTTAACGCAAATAGCTCTCGTGTAGCTTTGCTTGAAATTCAAAACAAACCAAAATTAAAACCTAATTTACCAGTGTAAGAGCTGGCAGTTAGTTATCATTATCCACTCACTGTCATCTCTTGGGATACTCCTTTACCACAAAATAGTGGGAATGACCGTCACTTTAAAACGAACCTCACGAAAAAAATGCACTTATATTAGTTCGTTAAAATACTTTACAAATGTTTATTTTTAAGATTATTCGACAATATTCTAAAGACTTAAAATTAGGGTAACCTCTATGTCCAAACTGAAAACTATTATAACCTCTATGTACAGAATGAAAATTACTATAACCTCTACCATTTTGCTTGTTTTGAATAAGTGAATTATAGGAAAAGATAATAGTAATATTATCCATTTCCTACCCTTGTATGATACGTGTCTCAGTAAAAAAAGGAGTTTGATTGTTACTCCTTTAATGCATAGATTGTCACAAATTTAGTTGCGCGTTTTTACGAAAGCGAGACGTGAACCATGGATCATTGTTGCACACTCTGGGAACACTAGCGAGATCGAGTAAGAAACGGAAATTTGTTTCACATCAGAATGATTAATTTTTATCGACACAAAGGTTTATATGTTCAGTGATATGCTTTTGTAAATTAAAAATAACATTATATAAGAAAAACATTTCTTTCAAAATACGCATATACGAGACTTAGAAACAAATGGTTTGCTTTGAATGTATGTGTTTTCTTATAGCAAAGTCACATCGGACTATCTTCTGAGTCCATTGAGGAGAATCGAACCCCTGGTTTTAGCGTTGTAAATCCCTAGATATGCTGCTGTGCTAGAAGGGTTTGCTTGAATTTCCTAATGTGGCAATGATAGGCTAGAGGAAAGGCAGATAGTCAAAACCACTCACCGCCAACTCTCGGGCTACTCTTTTTAGTTCCGGATAGTGTTTGTTTGTTTAGATTAAAGCACAAAGTTACACAATGGGTTATCTGTGCTCTGCCCACCACGATTATCGAAAATTGGTTTTTTGCAGTGTGAGTTCTTAGACATTCCATTGTTCCACTTGGGTGTAAATAGAGTGTGTTTGTGTTTTTATATCAAAACCACATTGGGCTGTTTGTTGTGTCCCCTGCAGTGGAATCGAGCCTTTGATTGCAGCGTTGTAAATCCGTGGACTTATCGTTGTATTATTGGGGCCCCCGGATAGTGAGATTGACCGTGACGTTCTAACGCCTCTCCCACTGAAATGGCGAGCATATTTGATAAAAGGTAATTGAACCAATAATCGTTAGATTGTAAGTTAAACTAGGCGAATCGGTAAAGTTACCAAAACATGTGTTAAAGTGCAATTCAAATCATATTATTCCTGTGAAAGGAGCCGAAGACCACTTGGATGGATCCCCTGTTTTATCACTCGTATTACTCCACTGTATTGTATTGTTTGTCAATAAGTCAATAGACACTGAAATTACTTTAAGTAAGGGGCATTTAAAGTTTTAATTTGTTATTTCTTGGCGTGAGTAAGATGTGCGCATGCCACGAATCATGAAAAGAATTATACACTCTGTAGGTTACAACAGAGCATGATGTATGAATTTGAAAATTGATAAATGAACATATTTGTTACTCTTAATTTTTGTTTTAGTTACACTTTAAACAGAAGAGTTTCAGTGACCCTGCGCAGGTTCATGGCACCACATCAAAACTTAGTATGTATAATGTTAAACTTTGTTTCTGTGAAGGTTTATATGTAGACTGGTGTTACATTGATTTCTTCTAAAATATATTGGTACCCTATGCTAGCTACTTCTCAGCTTCTTTCTATATACTTAAGACAGTTATTTCAGACCTGAACTGAACAGCATGTTAATTCAAACAGAAACTTTATGACATGCCCTTGGTACAAGTGTATGGGAATTCTAAATAATGATAAGTTCTCTCAACCTGGAACATTCAAATATCAACAGCAACCTGTGAAACTTTATCATCATGTTGAAATTTAGATTCTCTAATGGTATGAAAGAATTGGCCTTATAAAACGGAAGGAAGGAGAAAATATTGTTTTATCTTAATATTTTTGCACATTACTGTATTTTTTATTAATGTGGATTGTTTATTTTTAATTATATTTTAGCGTTTTAATTATATATTATTATTTCTTTACCTTATATATTTATTATACACATATGTAATATTTTATATTATTGTATTATATTATTATTATTACTTAACAAGATTTACGTGACGTTGGAAGAATGTTGGTGTGCTCTTGTCAAATTACGAAAAACAAAAGTTGAAATAAGCATTCATATTATTTTAATGATTTCATTTATTCATGGGAGTAATAGTGAAATTGTTTAATAGGAAAGTATTTTCGTATAAATAAATACAACTTTCTAAAGTAACCTAAATTTTGAACTCCATGATGACGAAATATTTTATGAACAATTTCAAAAGTAACAGACATAGCTCTGGATGGTACATGTAGAAAACAGCTACAGAACTGTATACTTTCTATACCAATATAATACTATTATACTTTCTACCAGTATTAGCAGCTCTTACCAGACGTCACTGAACTACTTATACTGAGAGCTCGATGTGTATGTTTCATGCATTACATTTTAAAACTAAAACTAAAACGGAGAAACTAGAAAAATGTAATATCATCGGTAGTGACGAAACTATCTCAAAGTTTTGAATATTACGCAAAGCAACACGAGGTCAATCTTTGCTAGTCGTCCCTAATTTAGCAGTGTAAGACTAGGGGAAATGCAGACAGTCATGACCACCCACCGCCAATTCATGGGCTGCTCTTTCACCAACGAATAGTGAGACTGACCGCCACATTATATCACCCTTCATGGGTGAAAGAACGAGCATGTGTGGTGTGAGTGGGATTCGAACTCTCGACCCTCAGATTGTGTGTCGAGCACATGGCCAATCTAGCCTGATTGTAACACCTACATCTCGTCTTCTTCAACCTTTCAATAGTAAGTATAAACAATAGAAGACTGCTGGTGTTTTATTGTTTGGTAAAAAATTGGTACAAAATTAACGTGTATATTTAACCGTTTTATAATTTTTGTTGTTTAAATGGTAAGATGTTTGAATATTGCATCACGTTTTAAAATCTAATCTCATTCTTCGACCGACAATTTTGTTGTTATTAACTAAAGTATCAGTGACGTGTCAGGTACCTTTAGTTTTTCAGTGTAATTAATTCTATTCTCAATGTCTACAGTAAGAATCGGACACGTTACAATAACAAAAGCTTTGCATTTAATGAATAACGCATTGATGATGATCTTCCTATAGAGAAATAAAAAGTTTTGGAACGTTTAGTAATTTTTATTTATTAGATTTATATATTTCTTAGTGATCAAATTACTTTCATTGAATTACAGATCAGTTTATATTTAAAATTATTCAAATATTCATTGTACGCTACATTTAAAACAATTTTATAAAGCAAATATTCTTTAATTATAATTTTTTAAAAGTATTGTTCCAATTTTCAAGTATTAAGCCAATGACTTTTAGCGAGTTATTAGTTCAAAAGCTTGCTGTAATTCGGGATTATACTAACAACGATCACAAAGTCAAGGAATCATAATAGGTATAAAGTTTGTCTTTGAAGTAGGAAATCATTCATTACATTTCGTTACAGATGTAGTGAAACTGGTAACAGTTAATTAAACCTTCTAAAGGTTTTATAGAAGACAGTATTAGGTATATATGGAATGCTGTGAATTATGTGTTTTCTCTTTGCTTTTGGTATAATTTTATAACATAGTATAACTGTTTAAATATTATAAAAATAATTGTTAATCAAACTAATGCATGTAAAATGAAAGTCGTGTCTATTCAGTAGAAGTTACCAAGTAATTATTGCGTTTTCTTTGAGTCTTGTCTTCGAACAACATATCAAATTATGGAAGATTTTCAAACTAATATACACTTATAGTGACATTTCCTCAAATTTTGTAAGTGAAGAGACGATCACAGCATGTTTTTACTTTCAACTGCTCATGTTATAAAGGATAATAACTTTTTTGTACTTTCGACAATCAGTCGATGTTACGATTATTATCCTTTTGAGGTTTAATTTTTTAAGTAATGATCTTACATTACCATAGAAAATATTCTGATCATATGTTGGACTGATAGGAATGTACTTAAAAATTTTATATCTTTTAATTACATTCATGCCAAACGAAAGGTCATAGGTTGAAGGTGACGACAGTGTCCACTGATCGCCTTCAGACCCATTATGTTCAAGGCCTTGCTCTCTCCATTTCATAAGTCCTCTTTCTTCGTCTATTTCTGAAATTCATAAATTCTTATTATACATCTTTAGCTTTGAGAGTAATTTAAAAGTGTTATTGTTTTAATTGATCGACTTGATAACTTGTTTACTGATTTATATCTAATATCACATTTATTGTTAAAATACATAATATTTTCTCCTGTGTAGGTTGTGAATGTTATACACAGGATAGATAGATAGTTGTATAGATTTGGCATTTGGTAACAAAAAATAAACGAATCAGACTTTTTTATTCTACACCTGTGTATAATATGTAAATGATAAAATATATGAAAAACAGAAATATGAAGGAAAATAAGTTTCTTATGTGAAAGATGTTAAGTTTTAATTTTGTTTGTTGTCATGTACAAGGTTGTACGCTATATTTACTACACATAATGAAACCTGTTTTTATCACTATAGACCATCAGACTGATAATTGAGTCTCTGGGACTTTTAGGTTTTACTTTATGTAAAATAAAATGAATATTTGGTAGACCGAGGATGAATAGAAGTGGTAAAGTAAAACACATAGTATCACATGTGAAGGGATCAGTTATAACTTATCCTTTTATTTTCGTGATCGTCTTGTGATGTTCAGATTTGTGTTCTACTAGTAAGGATTTCATTGCTATTCTGGACCATTAACACAGGATACAATAGAACCTTCATTCAGTTTTGGTATGTATTTTACTTCAAATTATTCCTATCATGAGGTCTGACTAAGAATCAACATTTTTGTTGATGTCTTCTCAAGGTCTTTACGAATGTAAGAAGTTGTTTCATGTTTTTCGCCATGTAAACATATATTTATATAAAGTCCCTCAGGTGCTTGTACATAAATCTGAGACACTAAATATGGTGGTATGATACCCATAAAAATTATAGCATAAATGACCCATTGCGTACCTTAGTGATTAGCAATAGCTGCAGAAAGAAACGACCAGACAAATGTTTATGTATATTTTATCGTTGTGGATTCGTAGCTGTTGTTTATTCTTTATATTTTATTGAAATATTTCCGAGACATTTTATGTTTATGGCCATTTTGGTCGTTGTTATTGTAATATTAAAAGTCATTCAAATACTCCTAAGTTTATCTAGTTTGTCTACTTTTTTCCTATAGAATTAAGCACCAAGCTATACCACGATTACCGAAACCAGGTTAAAATAGTGTGAATCCGCAGACATACCACATTGTCACCAGGGGTCTTTTGAAAGAGTAATTATAATTTGAAATATTATGATAATTAAATTTTTGTTTTAAAAGCACATTTTAATTGAGGTATAAAAAATTACCACTTTGTAAATTATCATAATAAATACAACACCATTACATCATAACTTGATTTAAACAGCCCAAAGACAGTAATCTGAAATTACTAGGTTAAAATAGAAATAGGTAAATGAATTATCCTAAATGTCATGTAAGTAGTGCAAGTTTTTTTTTGTTTTGAATATTATGTAGAAAAAAAATTGTAATGTTTTGTACAGCTACAATAGTGTATAAAAGTAACTCGATATTTTTAGGTTGAGAAGCAAAAAAACACAAAACATAACAATATACTTTGAAGGAGTTACGTATCACATCGCAATGTATTTGGTTTATTCACGATGTCTCGAAAGAATTATCTCTTACCTGGTATGGAATTGTCCAACACAAGCGAAATGAGTCGACCAACAAATACACTGGTGCTCAAAATAACTGTTATGAGTTGGTTTGCTACGTCATTCCCTAAATAGAACAAAATAAATAATTTAATAACAAGATACATTAAGGTTTACTAACCCATTGTAATATAAAGAACGTTTTAAAAACTGATGATCTGGTTCATTATTAACTAGATAAGTCTCAACCATCTTTTAATGTTATAAGAATCTTCCATTTTGTGTGAGACAAACCGCTGTGAAATATTGTAACACTTTTGGAACTTTGCATGTTTTCTAACTTGTGGAGCATTGAACCGTCTGTATTATTTGACAGGTGATTCAGAAACTGTTTTGAAACTTTCAGAAAATTACCTTCCTCAAACTTCAATCATTCTGATAAGTGTACGTACCTATATCAATAGTACCTGGGTGGCCATTAAACCACTTTGGAATGGTGATCCCCATAGATTAAGATAATCCAAGGATAAAAATATTTCTTGATGAATGAAGGTCGATAAATTGGACATTCCATAATCCAGCTCCTGTTACCATTGCAAGCATAACGCATATGATTTCTCCAATAATGGACTCAGGAATAGTGTTTAAAAAAGGCTCCAAACTTCCCCAGAACTGCAAAATTCATCATGGTAACAGCGCTATACTGAATAACTCGTCGACTAGCCACCTATTGGTGTAGAAACCAAGCAAATGAAAAAGTGAAGTAAGTTTCAAGTTTCTGCAATATCAGCGGTTACAATATTTACACAACTTTAAATTTCTAAAATATCAGTAGTTATGTATCATAAGATAATAAATTTAAGTAGTTCATAATATTATGAAAAACGAAATACAAATGGTATTTAGCTATTTTATAAGGGAACCCTTGATTATACTTTTGTTATTCCGATTCCTCCAATGTTTTGACTGTAAGAAGTCATTCCACATCCAGATCCCCACATTTCAGAGATGATATAGAAAATTCCTTCTGCAAATATTCCACGATTTATTGCGCTAGGTAGAGGAGTAGGTGCACAAGCTAGTCGTGCGCATGCGTAGTAATCTCCTACTGATTCCAATACCGATGCTAATGTCCCTACAAACATACCCAAAACAGCACCGATTCTGACCGTTGGTAAACCCACTGTCCTGAAAAACCAAAATCAAAATGTAATTGTCTTTTTTTTTTTTTCAAACGCAACGTTTTTAAAATACGTATCGACAGATTTAACAAAACAATGTATAGTAGATCTTAAAACTCTTCTATATCTTTCACACTATTACTTTTTATCACTATAATTTTTATTTCAACATAATATATATTTATAAAAGATATAAACAAATTAGTTTTACTATAACTGAACGGATAACAAAGTTGTATAAAAAATAACTGATCAAAAGATAAATTCATAAATTCATAACGTAAATAAAAAAATCTAGATTTTAATGTATATTTTTATAACTCCTTTTCTGGATAAGGAAACCTAAACCAGGAACTGGAGTACATCGTCTGTACATGAAGATCAGTTCTGGCTGGGTTGGTTGATCTCAAAGCTCCTGCAGCAGTTAGTATGAAGCAAATAACCCACGCAGTAACTATGCTGAATAACACCTGGAAGTAGGCTTACAGTTATTTGTTATTCAATATTCAAATGAATTTTCTAATTATTATATATTTGTTCTTTTTCACTTTTGTTATTAATGTTGCAGATAAACCTAAAAGCATTTGTATATTTGCTGTGAGTGTGATGTAGCTGAATTTGGTTTAGTCCTTCGCGCAGTAATAATGCTTACTGAATATATTACAAAGCAAAAAGTTAACAGTTAGTGTGAGGTGGACATTACCTCTTCGGTTAACTAGTAAAAATAATTTAAACATTACAGTTGTAATAATACAAATGCGTGATACCTAAAAATAAAACAAAATTAAAGTTATTCATTTTGAATTGTTGCTGTGATATTTATTTCGTACATTAAACAGAAATATTTATATCATTACTTGGTAGTACTTGTTTCATAATAATTTCGTTGAAGTTTCACTTTGTTTTATCTCATTACTACTAAAGTAACAGTTGGTCATATTTAAATTCATTTTAAGGTTTTTTTTTCTTATCCTACAGCAAAATTTCTCACTAACACTCAATTATTTCGATAATGTTTTTTAACATTAATCTTTGGTGTGTATTTATTTAAACGCGAAATGTACTTGAACTGTGGTTTAAGTCTTTACTCACTGGAAAAAGCTTGAAAAACGGAATTTGTTTGAACTTCTATCCGCTTTCTCTACTGTAGCTACAACCAGGAATATTAATATTTCCAAGGTATTGGGAAAATAGCACAAGAAGGAAAATTGTTCTGAAAAACAAACAAAAAGATACAGCTATCTTAATACTGTGTTGTAAGAACACTAAATACTGAACTGAGAAAAATCTTTTTACAAGGATTTTACATGTGTTTTAAAGGGTGATAATTAACAGAAATTTGATTTTAGCATTTAGTATTCTCAAGGTTAACCTGTTTACAGTGTTACGTGAAGGGCGACTGTATGATTATTTATAACATTGGGCAGTAAATTTCTTTCGCTGTATTTCCTCAAAATCGTATTTTACTTGATTGTACATAAGTCGCTTTCAGAGAAAATTTAGAAGTTTTCTAGTGATGACAGAACTACGATATTTCTTAGGTAATATAAGAAAGTCGTGTAACTACTGCATATCTTGGTACTTCTCTGACGTACTCTACATCATCAGTTTTGTATTAATGTTGGTTCTATTAAACATCAAAACTAAAACAGGATGAACCATATTAATACTTTTCTCAAACGTTTCTGTTTATACAAACAAATCAAATCATTGAATGTCGAAGAAGTATGAAATTTATTCCAAATAAGTTTCCACAATTAATAAGATAAATAAATTACATTATTGACAGCAACAATCTCATAAATATCACGTAAACCATTTTGTAAGTGATTTGAAGGGTTTGTTTGTTTTTGGAATTTCGCACAAAGCTACTCGAGGGCTATCTGTGCTAACCGTCCCTAATTTAGCAGTGTAAGACTAGAGGGAAGGCAGCTAGTCATCACCACCCACCGCCAACTCTTGGGCTACTCTTTTACCAACGAATAGTGGGATTGACCGTCACATTATACGTCCCCACGGCTGGGAGGGCGAGCATGTTTAGCGCGACGCGGGCGCGAACCCGCGACCGTCGGATTACGAGTCGCACGCCTTACGCGCTTGGCCATGCCAGGCCGATTTGAAGGGAATAATGAATGTGATCGCATGGATCAAATAATTATTGTAGATATTTTTTAAAAAACCTTAATAGAAATGTATCAGACACTTCATTCAGCAACGTAAACAGATTAAGTTCGAGAAAAACGTTTTCTACTTATCTTCCAAAATAAATTAACCTCCAAAAAAGACCCTTTTTTACTTATTTCCAGAATAATCTCATGATTTATTTATTTAATTTTAGTTTTAGAACACTTCATGTTTCATTTGTTTGCTAAGTCTTAAATAAACAATACAGATCAAATAAAATAAAAAAACACGTAAACTATCAATAAGAAAAAAAAAGACTATTATACAACAAGACTTACATAATTGCTATTCCTCAGTTCTTACTAGCTGTAGAAGCTGCTTCTTCAAAGAGTGAAAGTCCTATCAACGCGATGGTAGGGACGATAACTAAAGGTGTTAACCACGGAAGCATTATTCCAATAACACCTGTGAGTTCAATAACCATTTCAGACATGAAATTTTTAGGTTAATTTTTAAGTATGAAAATATCCTTAACCATATACGTGTATTTTCTCCAGTTTATTTATTGTAGGACTAACCTATTTTAAACAATTGCACCATTGTACAGTTATCTGTTGTCTGCTTACCCTCGTTCCTACTTATCTCTTTGTCTTTTAAAGATTTGTTCAAATATAAATATCTCTCTATTCAAAGTAAGACACATCCAAAATATCTGATTAGACTTAGCTCATCCGATTTCGTAAGTGAACGAATTTCTGGGTAAAATGATGGGGTGATTATTATATCCTCAAATTTCACTCCGGCCAATTAAAGTGCATTGAACAGTTTAAAAGACTCACACTAGGCATTAAAGTCGCACAAGAAATTACCATAAGGAGAGTAGCTGGATACTGTTTCGCCTATTAAGAAACGGAATTCAACGTAATTGTTTAATAAGAAATATATATTTAAATAGTTTGTATTTGAATTTTGCGCAAAGATACACGAGGGCTATATGTAAGACCAGAGGGAAGTTAGCTAGTCATCACCACTCATCGACAACCTTTGGGCTACTCTTTTACCAACGAATTGTTAAATTAACCGTCACATTATAACGCTCCCCATAGCTAAAATGGCGAGCATGATTGGTGTGACGAGAATTTCAACATTACGAGACGAGTATCTTAATCAAGTGGTCATTCCGGGCCTGGATATTTAATTAAGGAAGCACCAATTTTCGGTAAAATTTGTGATGAAGTTGAAATGAAATATCACAACAGAAAAATATTGTACGCTTGTATTTCTAAACCGTTAAACTCTTAAGTTACAATACAACATTTCATAACAACTTCCAGAGCAAGAAATAAAAATAATTTTCTTTTCACAGAGATCAATTCCGAGGATGCTACGAAATTACATCAAATTTTTAAAATACACCTTTTACTTTTCTTGAATGTTTTCTGATATTAAAACAAAGAAAAAGAATATAACAAACTACCAAACAAATGCCCTGGAGTGACATATGATCACATTATGTTCAAGAACTTTTGATAACAGTGAAATAGAAACTCTTTAACACAAGAGATTTTAAAAGGTGGACCTTTCTTCTTCAATTCGCCCATGAAGAAAGAAGGTCCACCATTCTAAAACGTTCGGGTTATAGGGTTTTCGTTTCATCAATATTAATAGACTTCTGAATACAATAATTCTAACGTTATGGCAAAAAAAAGTATGTAAATTCTCAAAGTTAACTGTTCTGTGTTATTTTTAATACAAGTATAAACTATTGATATACAAAATACTTTTCAGTTTCCTAATAATTTACATTCGCTATTTTCTTTTTTTAATAATATATATCCCAAAGGGTATTTAGTTTCTTGGAAAATATAAATCACTCAAACGAAACAAGACAAAACAAATGAGGTAGTTGACACGTTTATTTTATAAACTGGCCCGACATGGCCAGGTGGGTTAAGGCATGCGAGTCGTAATCTGATGGTCGCGGGTTCGCATCCCCGTCGCGCCAAACATGCTCAACCCTTTCAGCCGTGGGGGCGATAAATTGTTATGGTCAATCCCACTATTTTTTTGCTAAAAGAGTATCTCAAGAGTTGGCGGTGGGTAGTAATGACTAGCTGCCTTCCCTCTAGTTTCACACTACAAATTTAGGGACGGCTAGCGCAAATAGCCCTCGAGTAGCCCGCAAAATTGAAAAAAATAATTTTATAATCTAACCATGTTTACTCCCAGAAAAACTTTAATTTGAACTTTGTGATTAATTACTAAATATGATGATTCCTTTGTAGAAACTCTTTAGAAAGCTACATGAGTTGGCAACGTTATCCCTAAGTTAAGAAATTAACAATATTAGAGGGAATAAACATTCATATATAAACTGTATCTTTGAGATACCTAATTAATGCGAAAACATGATATCATATGTAAGACAAAGAAAGAAACAACATAAACGCATGATCTCAGCAAATAAATTTATCACTAAGAAGAAGTTGTACTTAGAATTTATTTATTTTTCAAAACAGCACGACATGACCAGCTGGTTAAGGGTCTCGACACGTGATCTGAGGGTCCCGGGTTAGACTCTCCGTCACACCAAACAGGCTCGCTCTTTTAGCCGTAGGGGCGTTATAATTTGTAATCAATCCCACTATGCGTTGGTAAAGGAGCAGCTTAAGAAATATACCAAGATAAACAATTTTAAATGTAATTCATTGAATAATCTGAAGTTTTGGAAACATAAAATATTTTAGACTGTTTATCTTCGGTAGAAGGTCATGTCGTTGATGGAAGATTTAGTGTTTGAAACACTTTCAGGCTTCAACCATCTTTACCGTATTAATAGAAATTATAAAAAGTTTGAAACTTGTTATTTCTGAAATTAAGTGTTTTCTGTTTAAATATAAATATCATGTTATTGTTAATAACGTAAAGGAAGGAGAATTCACAAACTGTAATCATAATTTAATACATCAAATGTTCTACAAAAAAATAGCAACAGGAAATAGTCAATACTTAATGCAATGATCGATTATTAATCACTAGATGTCGCTGCAATTTATTTTTCAAGTTTCTTGTATTTCTACAGAATTACCATCTATGCTAGCCACATCACTACTTTTTAACTAACATATAAGTAGATGGCAGAACTCACAACCAACTTTTGAGGTATTTTCCATTAATCAAATAGTACACTTTAATAATCGCTGTTCTATCACACCAAAGATCCCATTGTGTGGAATGCGTTTCTGTAACTACCACATACATACCTTGAATAACTTCAGAGAAGGACAATGTTATATATTAACATTTCTATTGGGAATTACAAGGTAGTAAAATCAGCACATGGAATCATCTTTGGTATAGTACAACTCTGTAGTTATTTTCGTTATTTTGTTTACGTGTGTGTGTGTGTTTCTGACCTTATTTTCTAAGCTGCTCTACACTGATTCCAGTTCTGCTACACTACCTAAAGTGTTTGTTATCGTCTAGGTAAGGTAATGTTAAGCAGAAAAAAAAGTATTCAAAATCCTACTTTTATAGGCAATATTAAATTTTAAATCTACAATTTTAACAGTAACAACAAAACTAATAAAACTAATTATGATGATAAAAAACACAGTAGACTGCACATTTGTCTGTCATGTTTCTTACTTTGTTTAATTAGATATTTCGAATTGAGCGCGTGTAAATGGAATATTTTGAGTTATGCATTATCATTTATCTCGAATGAGTATCTGATTTATTATTTTAAGTATTACGATTTCATATATACAGTTGTTGTTGGTCTCTTTGTGCTCTGTCTACCACGGGTATTGAAACACGGTTTTTTAGCGTTGTAAGTCCGCAAACATGCCGCTGAACCACGAGGGAGCATACATGTAGAACCCATGTCAAATTGTAATTAAATTTTAAGTATTAATTAAATGTAGATATATGTCAAATTTATGATATTTTACAGGAAGAGTAAACGACACATACATACTTCAATATACAAACAATAACACAATTCATAATATCAGTTATTACAAATATTAATTAGAAATGATAATTTATATATAATATTTTTACCAAGTTGCAAAGAATAAAGACTCTCCGCTCTAGTCTGAAACTAAATATTTTATCGATGGTTTATGATGAACGAATTAATTTCGAGTCATATCAGTACACTAAATAAACGGGTAGAAGCTAGCTCTCTGTTCTTGGCTGCTTTCACGTGATTTATTAACAGCCGAAGTTATAAAATGTCCTCGTAGAAATACTAACGTCCAAAGTTAATTCAATAAAGTTAGACTGTTTGCGATGTCCGAATTTTATAAATGTTCATGCTCAAATATCTGCAAGGCCCTATTGATAAGCGTTTATCACACTCATACCTTTTGAGGTTCATAGTATACTAGCTTTATTAAACCAACAATTTCCAATTGTTTTAAACGTGAGGATTTATAAACTACGGAAGATATTCTCAAAGGAACATTTGCCAACGATACTGGTAGTGACGAGAACATTAAATTCGCACACAGTACATCGATGATTCTTACACTCAAGAATCTTTTACAGATTTGGAGAAAAGGCGGACATTTCGAAATACACATTTTATGGTATAAGTTACGTGCATTTTCAAAAATATGTTTAACTACAACAAAGGTAAATTTGAAAATAAATATATAACAGTAAATAAGTAAAAATACAATTTTTTACGCTCATCAAAACTAAATCTATTTTAGGTTTAAAATTTCCATTCTGAGAGAAAGAGTTTCGTCACTTCTAATGATATAACGTTTATCCATCTACTACTATTTACATAATTTGATTATGTTAATTTCATTATTTGTTGGTAAAGAGTTGCCAAGAGTTGGCGGTGGGCGGTGATGATGACAAACTGCCTTTCTCTCGTGTTACACTACTAAATTAGGGATGGCTAGCACAGATCGCTCTCGTGCAACTTTGCGCGAAATTCAAAAATATTTGAAAGTATAATAATTATATCAAAGGAAATACTTGTGTAAATAATCGTTGAAGATTTTTATCCTTTATTTGAATGTTTAATTAATGCTAAACAATTCATATTACTAAACAAGATTCACATGACGTTAAATGTTCAGAGATATTTATTCCAGTTGGCAACGATACTGGCAGTCACTAGTATTTACAATGCATTGTTTATTCTTACAGTCGAGAATCTTTTCAAGACTTAGAAAAGAGACGTAATTTAACAATACAAGTTAAATACATTTTCAAATATATTTAACTAAAACAACCATCGTTATTAAAATAAATATATAAAAATAAATCAATAAAAAATACACTCTTTAATTATCACCACAAGATACATTTGTTTCTAGGTTAAACGAAATTTAAATTTTGTCACATCTGATGATATTACGTTTTTATAGCTCCTCCTACCTCGTAGCGATACACGAACGTAGCATATGAAACACACGTAGTACACTTCATTCAGTAAACAACTGCGTGAAGATTGGTGGAAACTTTTGTACACAGTTCGACAGTTGTTGTCAACGTATCCTGAGAGTATCTGTATTTATTACTTCAGAAATCCTTCATAAAATATTTAGTAAGCATGGAACAGGATAATCCGGCTTCCGAATTGAAGGTACGTTGATAAAGTTTTATTTATTTATACAAACAAACATATTTATTTCGAATATTAAACCATTACACTATGTGTGTATACAACGTTATAAGGCTGTTAAAAAACGAGTCTTACGTATATAATTTTATTCGGTGTATATTCTTGGCAAGAACTAATAAGATGTTATAGATAACTTGAATGTTTATTTCAAACTTTGTTTTCGTTATTTTAAAATGAATAGCATTTTACGAACATCATGTGAATCTTGTTAAGTATTATTGGATGTTTAGTTTTAATTGAAAATTGAAATATACGAAAAACATATTCATGGATTATTTACACAAATGTTACCCTTGACATAATTATTATACTTTCAAATCTCGCTTAAAATTATTTTAGCAATTCAACTAATCTATTAAGGCACACTTAAATGAACTTAAAAATCCAAACGTGAACAAGCCACAAACAAACAAAATCCAAGAACAATCAAAATCAACTACTATTCAAACACCACAAAACACAAACACACAAACAAACTTATATGCTGCAGTAGTCAAGAAAACATCATTCATGCAGGAATAACCATCAACAAGTGATGAAGACATACCTGAAACAACTGAAAACATGCACAAAACCACACCTATGAATATCGAAAACACACTAACCAATGCCATTACTTCGACGTTTTCTGAAATATTGACAAAATACACAAATCCAAATAATGAAAACAACCTAACAGACATAATCATTAAAATAGTTATGAAAAACATCGAGAAATACCTACCACAAATGTTAACATACATCATGAACTCTGTTAATCATGGATAAATTCATAATAATACACATCAACATCCAGGGTGATATTGCTTTCAACACCTCTTCCTGTTAAATTTGTACATCTGATCTTTGGATAAAATCAAATTTAAATAATAATAATTAATAAAATAGTGCTAAATTAAAACAGCCACCTACGTACTAGACTTAAAAAAATAATAGAAAAATATAAATGGACATGGCCATTAAAAACACCAATGTAAAGTTAATATTACTACATATTCATCAGTCAATTCCAACAATGTAAGGGTAGGAGAAAAAGGTCTGGTGTACTTGACCCTCCTGAGTATAAACATATACCCAAACACCAGAGAGAGAGAGCAAGTCAACTGAAAACTACGCCTGTATTTCGATGAAATCAAAAAAGTACAAAAATGACGAGCTATAACTCTGTAAAGAACGTTGATTCAAGAACCGGAAAAAAACAGGTTTTGAAAATTTAAAAGTATGAATGCGTAGTAGTACATCTAAATATTATGAACAAGACTATAAATAATTTGTTTGTTTGTTTGTGAAGACGAGAAAAACTTACTTGTACAGAAAAACATATATGTAAAAACGGTTGGTATGGATAGAGAAAGCACTAGAGAGCGAACAACGTTTCGACCTTCTTCGGTCATCACCAGGTTCACAAAAAAAGAAAGAGCTGACCACATGTTTTAAGGCGATTGTGTAACTGAGGGTAGGAATGTAGAGGGCGTGCTTAGATGTTGGATTGTATTTATAAATATTGGTATAAAGGCGTTCCTTTGCATTGGTTTATTTTGGGCTTGAGTTGTTGTACAAGTAAGGCTTCTTTAATTTTATGTTTGTTCATGTTCGTTTCTTTATTAAATGTGTGAGTGTTTTCTGTGGTTATGTTGTGTTTATTTGAGTTGCAGTGTTCGAGGACGTGTGATGGTGACTTTTTGTGTTATTTGAATCTGGTTTCCATTTTCTACTTTTTAAATCTCTTGTTTAATACAGATATTAAGAATGCAATTTTATAAAATATTATAGGCTTAACATAATATCTTATACCAGTGTAACTGATTATTATTATATTTCATGAGCTAGTGAAAGATGGTTAAATTGTATCAGTTAACATTATAAAACAAACAACCAACGCAACAGTTGCTATTTTAATTATAATGTATATAAATTAATATGTTTATTGTTGCATGATGTTGAAACACCAACGTAAAAATAGTTTAGTTCCCTTTATTAGAGTTTAATTAAAGTACCTTACACTTTTTTATTGCTAAGAACGGTTATGAAGTAGTATTTGATTGAAATATGAATAAGAAACGGTGTTTATTGGTTTGTAATAATAGCAATATCTGATGATGTTCGGGTCGACTGTGGCATATTCTTACTTAGTCACACCAAAGCTCTGCATCCAAGAATCTGACCCCGCTAGAGGCTACATAACATCAACATTATTTTTTGTGTCAGGTTTAGGTCCCTAATCCAGTCAACATTCGGTACAAGGTAAGAGCCTAAGTCATATGTCTAACTTTATAGGCATGGGGTGTGAGACATTTGAAATATCATAAAACTGTAGTTTTCGGAATGATGTCCTTGTTTTGTACTTACACTGACGTATTGAATCGCGAAATTATACAACAACTCTATTTATTAACTTATGTTCAAATATGAAAATGAGAGAAATCCGGCCAATACTTTCTAAAGAAATATAGTTATTTTATGCTACAGAATGTGTTATGTTACAATAAAGTTTTATTAAATTTACTTTAACATTTATGCGCAGTCCTCTGGCAAAGTCCGTTGTTTATCACAGACATTTACAATGCAGATATTTATACGTTTAGTTTATTCAACTATTTTCGGTTTAAGGATCTAGAATTAATACGATCGTGATATCCTCGTGAGTTGATGACCTAGATAAAGTTTTTTTGTTTGTTTATTTGGAATATCTCGCAAATCTCGCACGAGGGCTATCTTCGCTAAGGTTCCCTATTTCGTAAGTGTAAGAGAAAGCACCTAGTCATCTCCACCATTTGCAGATTATTGAGCTATTTTTTATCAACGAATAGTGGAATTGACCGTTACCTTATAGCGCACCTATAGCTGAATAGGGGAGTATATTTGATGTGACGAAGACTCGAACCCGCGACCCTCAGACTGCCAGAGGAGCTCAATATCTAACTGGAAATTCAGTTAACAACAAAAAATAGACATTTCAAATGTTGAAAGTGGAGCAGTGGTCTTTTCCAATAATTAAAATTTTTTCAGTCAAAATCTCCAAGTGGCACAGCAGGAAATATATGTATTCGCACCACTAGAAATGAAGTTTCGATACCCGTGGCACGTACAGCACAGATAACCTATTGTGTAACTTTGAACTTCATTCCAAATAAAAAAACAAAATTATTGAAAATGTATTGACGAGAAGGTTACTAATTAGGAACAAACACAATAATGGTGTGAAAAATGCTATGAAATATAACAGATGCTTACACAAGCACCTTATTTAACATTTAATTTCCACTACCACGTGCAATAGAAAATTAAAAATGCGTTAAAGATATTCGTTGCGAAGACATATATATAAAGACGAGCGTACCGTTTATGAATTTCCACGTTTTGATTGCTTAAAGAAACGTTAAGATCCTACCATCTACTCTAGATGAAGTATGGTGAGAAACAAAGAAGAATAGAGAGCTTTGAACACGGAATCTTTGAAAACATTGAGAGAAATTCAAACAAAACAAACAAAGCAACATGTAAAGCTCTAAATTCTTCACATTCTTTAAATTACGCTACATGGTTACTGACAAAATCCAATGTCATCTGATAAGACATAATTAGATTAAACTGGTGAAATTCGAAAACCTTTTGATGTAACGTTTACAAACTGTGTATATGAAAGAAGCTGTCTGGTGAAAGGTTAATAGACAAAAAATATAGTTTTATATAGAACCCTGAACCTGTTTCAAATCTTTTTCTGTAAATATACTTATGTTAAAGATAGTTTTGATATTGTTTACGGTCGATTTAACTCTCTGTGTAATTATAATCAGAACTGATTTAGTATTTACACGCAAAAACTTATTCAGTGTTTTTTAATAGACTTCCGATAATTCAGGGTCCGTCATTTGTCTTTCTGGCTGATATTTGCTATTTTGAGTTCAACTCAGTGGAAGTGTCCTAGTGAAGAAGAAATGTTGTCGGCTACTGAAGAAGAGCTACAAGAAATCTGGCAAACTGAATGAGAGAGGTGAGAAATTATATCAAAACAGGTTTTTTGAAATATTTTGTATCCGACATAAGAAATAAGGAGTTTATTAATTACGGAAACGTAAAAATAATTACTGTCTTGAAATCCTAAATTATTTATTGCTGATCTGCTACTGAATGAGTATATATGCCAAAACGGCTTGTTTGGTTGAGAAAATATTTTGCATTCTGCTCTTCTACGTAAAATATTTTCAACCCAAACGAGCCGTTTTGCATATATATATTTCTTTACAAGTGGGTTTTCTCGACATCACTTAATGAGTATACCTGGAAATTAATAAGAATGTTAGTGTTAACGACGGAGATTTGGAGAAACTAGTACAATTCATTATTGTTGTAATAAGAAGTAGTTCAGCATCACAGACTTTATATTCATCAGAGTCGCAGGTTTTACGCTATGTTAACGTAATATAACTTATCACTAAAATAATATATTATTATATTCATTTTTTTTACTCATTAGGCGATACTATCAATAATTCGGTGGGCAGTAATATTGGCAATCACTTCTATTTTAAATTTACATGTCGTACAGTGTTGATTCTTATGATCGAGAATCTTCTAAAAAATTAGTGACAATACAGGTTATTCGCATTACATATTTAGAAATATATGTTACATGCACTGAAGTGAAAAGTCATAAATGTAAAAGTAAATGTATACCAGTATTTCCTTTATTCGCTTTAAATGCAATAAGTAATGGCCTGGCATGGATACGTGGTTAGGGAGCGTGACTCGCAATCTGAGGGTTGCAGGTTTGAATTCTCATTTCACCAAACATGCTGTTCCTTCAGCTGTTTGATTATTATAATGTTGCAATGAATCCCACTATTCGTAGATAAAAGAGTATCCCAAGGGTTTTCAGTGGGTGGTGATGAATATCGGCCTTCCTTCTTGTCTTTCAAAATTAAATTTATGAAAGCTAGTGCACATAACTTTGGTAGAAATTCAAACGAAACAAACAAAGCAAAATGTAAAGCTCTAAATTCGTCACATTCTGTATTTTTTATATATATTTTTTATATATCAGCGAAAAAATTAAGCAGTCTATTAAATACTGAAATAAAAATCCTGTTTAAGTCTCTGTGACGGATTTAAACCCAGATTTAAATATGCATTTCAGATATTTTTTTACTAAATGAAGTTGTTATAAACACTTCATTAGAAAACAAGAAAATTAATCACGTTGATCATGCAGTTATTTTCTAATAAAATTAGGATTTCCTTTTCAGAGAGAGAGAACGTCTAATTACTTTTTTTTTACATTTTCGAATACTTCCTAAAATAAATGTGAGAGACACTTAACTAATTATTTATCTGAAATAAACTATAATATATATTTGCAGATATTAAAATATCGTTTTTCTTATATTTTTCTAGATACAAGGCGCTATCATTGTGGCATCAATCTTTGAAATAGTTATTGGACTTTCAGGGGTAATAGGAATAATACTTCAGTGGTTAACACCATTAGTTATCGTCCCTACCATCTCGTTGATAGGACTTTCACTTTTTGAAGAAGCAGCTTCTTCAGCTAGTAAGAACTGGGAATAGCATTTATGTAAGTCTTGTACTGCAATGGACTTTTTTTCTTATTGATAGTTTACGAATATTAATTTTATTTTATCTGTTATTGTCTATGTAAGACTTCGTAAACACATTAAACATGAAATGTGATAACATTAATTTGTAATAAGTAAATCATGAGAGTATTCTAGTAATAAGTATAAATGGTCGATCTTTTTGGAAGCTTATTTGTTTTCTATACTTTGCAATACAGCAAATTCTTGGATAGTTTTGTTTTGAATTTCGCGCAAAGCTACTCGAAAGCTATTTGCGCTAGCCGTCCCTAATTTAGCAGTGTAAGACTAGAGGGAAAGCAGCTAGTCATCACCACCCACCGCCAACTCTTGGGCTACTCTTTTACCAACGAAAAGTGGTATTGACCGTCACATTATACCGCCGCCACGGCTGAAAGGGCAAGCATATTTGGGGCGACCGGGATTCGAACCCGCGACCCTCAGATTACGAGTCGAACGCCTTAACACACTTGGCCATGCCGGGCCCTTCTTGATTGGTTTCTTGAAATTTTTACATTGATTGACTTATTCTGAATACCAGTGGTTCAGCGGTATGTCTGCGGACTTACAACGCTATAAACCGGGTTTATATACCCGTGGCGGGGCAGAGCCCAGATAGCCCATTGTGTAGCTTTGTACTTAATTCAAAACAACAGCAACATTATTTTTAATTTTGAATATTACTTATCCGTCTCTGTGGAAACAAGAGGTTGCGTAAATCACTCAAAGATATTTGTGGTAAAGGTGTAGGAAAGACACTAAGAAGAAACATCACAGGATTCGTCAAAGAGGCATTTTACGACAAATAATGGGTCTTAAGAGAAATTTGTGCTATTTGCGTCGAAGAGGTGAGATAATGAATTAAAAGTAAGAGAAAGTCTTAACCTTTCGGAATTCCAGTGGTCTGGTGTAAGCCTAAAAAACCACAGTAATGACTGCTATTTTTATCATTGGTCGTACAAGTCTACAACTCTCGAAACGTAAAGGATATTCTCATCCGAACCTTCATTCTGCTTTAAGGCCAACAGGCGATGTTCATGAACCTGTTCGTCCAACATCAGAGACTCTTCATACAGTTTCATGTTATTCTGTATCTGATGTTAATAGAAATTATGATAGAGACGCTATTCAACCTGAAATATCTGGTTATGTCAGTGATTTCACGAGGGATTTGGATATTCATAGATTCTGGAGTCCAAACTTTCGGCTAAGAACTTATTTTCTCTAAAGATGTACTTTTGCAGGTACAGAATTCGTGAGAAACCGATTATACCATTCTTTTCGCAAAAAGGCTTATTTCTTGATTGCAACAATATTGCTGAATTGACACCAATGTTAGGAGCTGCACTTTATGATCTAAGTGAGTGGCGACTGTTAATTAATTCCACCAAAAGACATCTACAAGGTGTTCTCCTATACAATGGTAATATGTGTTTCTGTTCTTATTTCTGATTCAGTTGATGGAAACATATGAAAATGTCGAACTTTTTTATAAGGTGAAGTACAAAGAACATGGTTGAAAACATTGTGGATAATAAAAAAATATTTGAATGTTGCTGGGTGAAGAAACCGTTCAACAAAGTTCCCATACTTTTTGGGTTAATGGTACAGCAAAGCATGATATCAGCATTGTATAAAGAAGCAATGCTCAATCTATCTGATTCCAAGACCGAAAAACATCAGGGAAAGTGGAATATCAGTATGAAGGCTGATCGTTGAAATGAGATGCTTTAGACGCCTTACATACAAAATACCACAAATCATATTTCACGTATGAATTACTGTTGTTTTATAATCACTAGAAAAATAATCTCTCTGAAAACGATATACAGATCAAGGCAAAATACTGTTTTGAAGGGATACAGAAGAAAGACGATTTCTCCCTAACATTATAGATAACACTGGGGAACACTTTTTCAGTAGCTTTGAGTTGCATTGGATATTTTAACTGATTCTGAAGGAATTTTAGGCGCTGATTTCAAATCTGAAATTAGTTTTTCTCTACAAGCTCTAGTTTGTATGCAATTTGAAGTTAATGAAATTGTACAAATGTGAACTTGCGTAAACCATGTATAAGCATTTTCACGTCCATTTTTTGAACAGCCACCTTGATAAGTTCCTTGACAACCTGGGGGCTATGAGTGACGAACAAGGAGAACGATTCCACCAAGACCTAAAGGTCATGGAAGAACGCTACCAAGGGCGCTGGGACAAAAGTATGATGGCTGACTACTGCTGGAGCATCAAACGAGATTGTCCAGATGAAGTGTACAAACGCAAAAGTTACAAACGCAAATTCCTACCTGAATAAAATACACAAACAAATTGATAAGCTATTCCTATAATTTCCTATAATAACGAAACATTAAAAATAAATAAAAATGTCAAATTGCATAAAATCTGTAGCTTGCAGACAAAAACCGACTTCACATTTGAAATCAACACACTCAAATTGACTATAGAAAGGTCTTTTTTTAAATGCAACAAAATGAGTGTTCCCCAGTGTAATCATTAACTTACCCTACGCTTAACACTATGAAAGGGTTAATAATCACAATATTAACTGCTAAAATCAAACTTATATTAATTATTGCTGTTAAACAATCATACAAAATACGTTACAGTAAGTAGTTTTTCCAGTTTAGTATTCAGTCTTCTAACAACACTGTATTGAGATAACTGTATCTTGTTATTGTTTGTTTTCAGAACAATTTTACTTCTTGTTCTTTTTTCAGTACCTCCAAAATATTAATATTCCTGGATGTAGCTGCAGTAGAGAGGATGGAAGATCGAAAACTCCCAGTTTTCAAGCTTTTCCAGTGAGTAAAGGCTTAAAATACTGTTCACACACATATCAGCTTTTCTAAAACACACAAAAGCCTCAATTATAAATAGTTTTGTCAAAAATGAAACATTATCCAAACAACTAAGAGTTACTTAACAATGTTTTATTGTAACTTTCATCCCACCCACAAAAAAGCTTTTAAGAAAATGAACCTAAACATAGATGGCTGTTACTGTTCTTAGGTAGCGCGATAAAAGAAGTAGAAAACACAACAAACGTATTATGAAACAAGTACCACAAAAGAAAGATACACAAATTTGTATTTGCTGTACGACATAAATATTAAAGCAACATTTGAAGATAAAGAACTTTAAATTTGTTTAATTTTTATGTATCACGTGTTTGTATTATAAAAAACTGTATTTTCATATTATTTTATTTCGTACAAAAGAGTTCATGTCAACTACATATTAAATGTCAAGTATTTCATTTTTTACATATTCAGAAGGTATTGTTCCTAGTCTTCTATCTAAACCAATATCCACTGGAATAAATTTAAATGCTAATTTATTGCTTTATGGTTTATTTGAGAGATTAATACTAAAAAAGTAAAAAGTACAACAAATGTATAATGGTGAGCGATGTAATCTTAATGATGAATAAGAAGTAACTCCAAGACTACTTGCAGGTCATACTTACAGTAGTTACTGCGTGGGTTATTTGCTTCATACTAACTGCTGCAGATGCTCTGGGACCAACTAACTCAGCCAGAACTGATCTTCGTGTACAGACGATGTATTCCAGTCCTTGGTTTAGATTTCCTTATCCTGGTAAGTAGTTATAAATATAACCATTGAAATTTATATATTTTTATTTATTTACGTGGGGAATTTACAAAGTTATCCGTTGCTCAATTCTTTTAATATACAACCGTGTTATTCGTTCAGTTATAATGAAACTAATTTGTTTAAATCCCTTCTAAACATATATTACGTTTAAATCAATATTATACTTATAAAAAGTAACAATGTGAAAGATGTATCAGTTTTATGTTCTACTGTACATGTGTTTTATTAAAGCAGTCGATACGTATTTTAAGAATGTTACATTTCAAAAAGGGTAGATAATTTATATTTTATTTTGGTCTTTCAGGACAGTGGGGTTTACCAACAGTCACCATCAGTTCTGTTTTGGGAATGTTTGCAGGAATATTAGCATCTGTATTAGAATCAATAGGAGATTACTTCGCATGCGTCCGACTAGCTTGTGCACTTCCTCCTCCACCTAGCGCAATAAATCGTGGAATATTTGCAGAAGGAATTTCCTGTATCATCTCTGGAATTTGGGGATCTGGATGTGGAATGACTTCTTATAGTCAAAACATTGGAGCAATCGGGATAACAAAAGTATACCCATGTGCTGCCCTTACAAAGTAGATTTGCATTTCAATTTTGTTTATTACTGTTAATTGCTTAAACTTGTTGTATTATTGTGATATATGTATGTATAACATAACTGCTGATATTTTGGAAATTTAAACACGTGTATATGTAGTAACGGGAGATATTTTAGAATCGTAAAACTCAGTACACTTTTTCATTTGCTTGACTTTCATACTGATAGGTGGCTAGTCGACGGGTTATTCAGTATAGTGCTGTCACCATGATGATTTTTGCAGTTCTGGGGAAGTTTGGAGCCTTCTTAAACTTAATTCCTGAGCCCATTATTGGTGGAAACATATGTGTTATGTTTGCATTGGTTACGGGAGCTGGACTATCCAATGTACAATTTATCGATCTTCACTCATCGAGAAATATTTTTATCCTTGGATTTTCTTTATTTATGGGGATTACCATTCCAAAGTGGTTTAGTGGTCATCCAGGTACTATTGATGTAGGTACGTACATTTATTAAGGTGATTGAAGTTTGGGGAAGGAAATTTGTTGAGCGTTATAAAACTATGTCTGAAATCATCTGTTAGATTATATAGACTGTTGAATGTTGCAAATATTACAAAACATAGAGTATTTAAAAATATATAATAGTGGTTTGTTTAACATTAAATGAAAATTCTTATAACATTAAAAGATGGTTGAGAGTTATCTAATTATCAGAGAACCAGATCACCAGTTTATAAAATATTCTTTAAGTTACAACAGATTGATAAACCTTAATGTAAGTTATTTTTAAATTATTTATTTTGTTTCGTTTAGGGAATGACGTAGCAAACCAACTCATTACAGTTCTTTTGAACACCAGTGTATTTGTTGGTGGACTCATTGCGTTTGTGTTAGACAATTCCATACCAGGTAAGGGATCATTTCGTCGAGAGTTCATGAATAAACCAAACATATGGCAATGTGATATGTTACCCGTTAAAATATTATTTTAGCGATTTATGTTATATTAAGACTCGAAAAATTTAGTTATTTTTGTAGCTTACAGTATCTGCATAAAACATTACAATGTTATTCTGCGTAACTTTCAAAACAAAAAAAAAAGCTTCCATTTGTAGCATAACTTTCCTGACAATTGATTAACCTATTTCCATATTAACCGGTTCTCCATCTAATACAGCGGTAGGCTTACGAACTTACAACGTTAAAATCAGGGGTTCGATTCTCCTGGGTGGACTCAGCAGATAGCTCGAAGCAGCTTTGCGAAAAGTAAAACACACTCCCTCCATTTTAGCCTGCTAACTTCAGAATACAGTCTCCGGGCTGTTTAAATCAAGTTATGATGTAATGATATAATATTTAGTATAACGATAGACAATGTGATAATTATATATACCTTAGTTAACTTGCTCTGAAAATAAAAATGAAATTCTCAAAATATTTTGAAGGTTAATATTTGAAAGCACCCAAGAGTGTGGCTGCGGACTCATTGCGTTTCTGATAGACAATTCCATACCAGATAAGGGATCATTCTGTCGAGAGTACGAGAATAAACCAAACAAATGGCAATGAGATGTGTAACTCCGTTAAAATATTATGTTAGGGGTTTATATTATATTCAGCCTTAAAATATTCAGTTACTTTTCAGTTGCTTGCTAGAAACTGGGTATCGATGTCAGTGGTGTAGCATTGTGCTTAGTTCCAAACAAACTATTTCAAAGTCCCACAGAGGAGATTAATGCCTTTAATATTATAATAAGAACGACCACAATGGCTGCAGAAACGAAACGTCTTGGAAACGATAAAAAATTTCTGCAATCTAGAAAGCCTAAACATAAAACACATCAATTAAGAATCCACTATGATAAAGTATATATAAACATATTACCATTGTCTAAAAATTTGTTTCTGATGCTGATATTAATCACTAAGGTACACAATGGGCCTTCTATGCAGTAGTTGTTATGAGTATCAAATCAGGAGTTTTAGCAACTTGGATTTCTATAAGCCTCTTGGAGGGCTTTATATAAATTGATGTTAACACGGCGTAAAACGTCGATCATACTCCATCTTGTAAAGACATCAACCAAATGGAGGGATTTTAACACATGAACAAAAAGATAATGATAGGAATACACATCAGTACTGATTGAAGGTTCTTCTGTAATTTGAATTTATGGTCCAGAATAAGAATGAAAATTTTACTGGTGGAATACAGATATGAACATCACAAGACGATCACTAAAATAAAACAATAAGTTATAACTGATTCCATCATTAATTTGACATTAGACGATTTAGAAACTTTCCTTATGAAGTTCGTACAATGGAATACTGTGTGTTTTACTCGTTGTTTCGTGTTGTTTAATATATTGTTCTGTATTTGTAGTTCTTTGCTAACAGTAATTTTGATTCTTAATTTTTTCATTGAAAATATATCCTTTGAAAACATCAACAAAAGTATTTATAAAATGTTTACGAAATTTCTTCAGCGTTGTTTCACATAATATTCATTTTATGTTACAGTAAAATAGAACTTGAAAGGCCCAAAGGCACTAAGTCTGATTGTTAAAAGCTAAAAATCAGGTTTCAATATGTTTAGTAGACACAGTGTAGATAGTTCATTGTATAGCAGCCTTGTACATAATAATAAAAAAATGAAAAGTTAAAATAACTTCTTTCATATAAGACACTAATTTTATCCATATTTCTGTTTTTCGTGTATTATGTCGTATTTGTACTGAACACAGATATAGAATCGAAGAAAGTCTGTTTCGTTCTTTTTTGTTACCAAGTGTCAAGTCTATAGAACGACCTGTATATCATGTGTTTAATATTTACAACCTACAGATGAGAAACAGGAGAAAATATATTATGTCTTTTAAAAATAAATGTAATATTAGATATAAATCAATAAACATCTTTCCAAATACATCAGTAAAAAAAACAACATTGAAGTTACTCTCAAAGCTAAAAATATATAATAAAAATGTATGAATTTCAGGAACAGACGAAGAAAGAGGACTTATCAAATGGAGAAAGCAAGGCCTTGAACTTAATGGATCTGAGGGTGATCAAGTGACATTGTTGTCACCTCCAACCTATGACCTCCCATTCGGCATGAACCTAATTAAAAGATATAAAATTTTGAAGTACATTCCTATCAGTCCAACATACAATCAGAATAGTTTATTTGGTAGTGTAAGATCATTGTTTAAAAAAATTATACCTCAAATCAATTGTAATCGTAACATCGACTGATTGTCGAAAGTACAAAAAAAATGTTATCATCCTTTTATAAGTTATAACAGTTGCAACAAGAACTGTTGAAAGTAAAAACATGCCGTGATCGTCTTTTCACATACGACATTTGCAGAAATGTCACCATAAGTGTTTATCAGTTTGTACATCATCCGTGATTTGATATATTGTTGACAGACAAGACTGAAACAAAACGCAACAGTAGCTCAGTAAATATCTTCTACTGAATAAAGACGATTTTCATTTTACCTTCATTAGTTTGATTAACAGTTATTTTAATGATAGTTAAATAGGTATGCTTTGTAACACAACTACACGAAAAGCAAAATGAAAAGACATATTTAAGGCTAATTCATATTATTTGATATATACCTATGAAACCTTTGGAAGGTTTAACTCTCTGTCACCAGTTTCACACCACGTAACAAAACCTAATGAATGATTTCCTGCTTCCAAGACAAACTTTATATGTTACTATTTTATGACATTTTGATCGTTGTTAGTATAATCACAATGTACAGCTATCTTTTAAACTCTAACAACTCTTTATAAAATTTTGGTTTAATACTTGAAAATCGGAACTATAAATCTAATCATTTTACTTAGAAAGTTTTGCTTTATAATATTGTTTTGAATGTAGTGAACTTTGATCATATTACTAAGTTTAAATATAAACTGATCTACGCGATTAAATATAACTAATTTGATCATTAAGTATTATACATGTCTTCATGTTTCGTTAAATAAAGGGATTTTGATTTTAAAGAAATGTTGAAACTTTGTCAGCATTTGTCGCTGCAATCATGGGAGTGACCGTGTAGTTCATTATCTTACGTTAGTTTAAATAGAAAAACATTTGAAACCATTTGCACTTATTTTAATGTCATTTAAAGTGAAAATTGGAGATCATTTAAAGCAATAAAGAAGGTAGAAGTGGTTCATGTGAATAACTACCTGACTACGGTCGTTAATATATGGATATTTAGTACCAACATCAAGAGTGCTTCATTTTAGTGATATCAGGCAGCAATAATGGTGCTATGATGTAAGAACTAAATAGATGAAAAAATACTGAAATAAACAAATTTAAATAATTTATTCAATAAATTACACTTTTGCAAAAAATAAAATATTTTAGTTCAATTAAGGATTATGTCGTTCAATAATATCTCATGTTTAAGATATATTCAGGCATCTACAAACTTGACCTAATTAACAAAATTATAAAATGTTTCAAAACTTATTGTTTCTATATTAATAAGTATATTATTTACAAACATAAATATCAAAGTGTTAGTCATAAAACATCATAACCAAACTGAACTCACAACTATGCCTGCAAGATTTTCTAATAATTCATACGTTTTATAGTGCAATAATTCTTCTGAAATAAATCATGTAATTTTATTTTACCGTTTAGAAATAAATGGCCAACACTATTGTCACAATAGTAAAATATCACATTTAGGTGAAAGGACTCTTTTAAACAAATGACTATGATTTTAAAAAAAAACTGATGAATTTCAGATATATTTCAACATACATTAGGGTTATATACTTTCCGAAATTAGATAATACAGACAATGTTCTTTTATCAAACATTTATTCATCTCAAAACACTTCAATGATGTATTTTTTGTTGTTTGTTTGTTGTTTTTTTTCTATTCACAAGCAAGCAAGAGAGGTTTAACAAAGTATTTAAAATTCTGTTTTAAGTTAGTTCCGTTCTAAAACGTTTAAAATGTAGTAAAACTCAATTGAAATATTTAGAAATAGTGATAGAAGATTGTTATATTGGACTAACTAAAAAACTTTATTGGCAAATTAAAACACAATGAAAACTACGCAATTGTAAATGTTTTATGCGTGTATGTAGAAATTATTTTTAAGGAACAATTTTAGAGAAAATATCATTTTCCAATACTACTTTACTTGCCAATTAAAATACAATAAAACTAAGCACTCGAGCAATTGTTACAAGTAATGACAGCACATTCTCCAAAAAATAACTGAAAACAATAGTCAAGATTCTTCATTTGCCACAGAGCTTTTAACATGTGAAGAAAGAAATCAAAGTGTTTTACAAATACACTATGATAACGAATGGATTTATTAATTTCAAACGTAATTGACATATTTGATCCATAACGTTATTTATATCTGAATAAACTGTATTCTCAATTACCTTTATGCATTACCAAAGACAGTTAACCTGAAGATGACCTATGAAGGTTGAAACGTTGTTATCTGCTTTATTAGTATAAAAGTTAATACCCATACCAACCGTCAAGAGATATTTATACCACAGATATTTTGTTGAAAATTGCTGGGCGATAGTTAGTAAATGCTTTTAGAAACAACTTTTTAGAACTTCACTGAAAATGCTTTTCTTAAAAGTATTTCGCAAAAAAAACAACAAATTGCAACTCTATTGAATAGAAGTCGAGATTATACATCACATATAAAGTAAAAATAAATGTTAATAAGTTAATTGCGTCTTTATATTTCAGTCACGCAATATCAAACATGAGGTTTATCATCTTTTGAAAGAAAAAGAAATTTCTAAGTAGAACTTCTACGTTGCGAGAAATTTATTTACTGAGATCAAACGTTTTTGTTGTTTTCTTCTTTGTCTAACATAAGGTTTGATGTTTTAACATTAAGTAGGTATCTCATACATGCAGTTTATATATGAATTTTATTCCCTTAATATTGTTAATTTTTTAACTCACGGACTGCGTTGCTATCTCACGTAGCTTTCTAAAGAGTTTCTACAAATTAATTGTGATATTAAATAATTGGACACAGAGTTCAAGTTAAAAGTTTTGTAGCAATAAATATGATTAGTTCATAAAAATACGTTAACTACCTCATCTGTTTTGTCTCATTTCGTTCGAGTAAGTTATATTTTCGATCAAACAAAATACGACTGTGGATGTCTTATTTAAAGACCAGCGAATGTTAGTTATTAGAAAAGTGAAAATTATTATATCTACGAATATTTTCTAGATATATTAAAAACAACACGTATCAGTTAACTTTGCGAATCCAGATACTTTTGTTTGCATAGTGTCGATATTACTAACTTAACAGTCTCTTAATATAGCTGAGAACCTTGTGAAATATATTACATGTCATCATTAGTTATTCTAGAACATTTGTTTGTTGATTTATTATTTGCTTTTTCTTTGTTTTAATACCATAAAGCCTTCAACAAAAGTTTGAGGCATATTTTAAAATTAGATGTACTTTCGCAGGGTCATCGGAATAAAATTATTTTTTATTTCTTGCTTTTGAAGTTCATATGACACGCTGTATGGTAACTTACATATTGTGATAATTATTCTCGTGATTTGTGGCATGTGCATATTTATTGTCCTCACGACAGTTGCACACTGCAAATTTAAGTGTCGTTTAGTTGGTGTCATTTTAGAGTGTACTTACTGATTTACAGACAACACACTATTATATAGTAGTGCAAATGGTACTTCTTACTTTTCTGGTAAATTAAAACTTAAAGGTTTTCATAAATCATTGAATATTGATACAATGAACAAACTGATAAAATAGAATTACGTGATCAGGGTTATTTTGATACTGATAAATTAACTAATAAATCTAAGGTTTACCTAGACATCGGTTTACAAAAGTGAAGAGCAAGATATTTGTATTGAATATCATGTCTCCAAAAAGAATTGCATAGAACCCTGCCTTATAAATACAAGTGTGGGATATACTTGTTACAAATTATAATTTTAATATAATCACAAATTTTATATAAACTTGCTTATGTATATATATTCATATATAGAACAAACCAAACAAAAGAGTAAAAGAAAATCCAGAAAAATTTATGAACCAAAAGTGAAAAGCGACAAATGAACTTGTTTTTAGTTTACACATACCCCTCGCGTACAAATTAAAACTCATACAAATTATAGGAGTATAAAATATTGAATTATATGATACGAATAAAATGTACAAATATTTCTTTAGAAATGCTTTCGTCTCTCAGACAATTTGTTGAGATACCTCACTTACAACAGCCATCACAAACGTATATTTTAAGGGATATCCGTACAGAGTAATGTTTGCTTAATTTTTTCTCATATTTTATCTGTGTTTTCTAGGTTCGGTATGGCCAGGTGGTTAAGGTGCTCGACTCTTAATCTGAGTGGCGGATTCGAATCCCATCACACCGAACATGCTCGCGCGTTTACCCGTTGGGGAGCTATAATGTGACGGTGAATCCCACTATTCATTCGTATAAAGTAGCACAAGAGTTGGCGGTGGTTGGTGATGACTAGCTGCCTTACCTCTAGTCTTCCACTGCTAAATTAGGGACGGCTAGCTTAGCTAGCCCTCGTATAGCATTGCGTGAAATTCAAAAACATACAAACAATCGGCATGACCAGGCTGCTTGGGCGCTCGACTTGTTATCTCAAGATCGCGGTTTCGAATCCCGTCACAACAAACATGCTTGCCTTTTTTCATCCGTGGGGACGTTATAATGTGCAGTCAATCCTACTATTCGTTGGTAAAACAGTAGCCCAAGAGTTGGCGGTGAGTGGTGAAGACTAGTTGGTGTTCTTTTACAAATATACCTCTAAGTTAGGAACGGCGAGTGTAGATAACTCCCATGTAGCTATTCAGAAATTTCTTAGCAAAGAAAGAAGCTACTGGAGTCATTTAAATGATGCAATGGCCCCCACAGAGCAGATTTGAATTTCATATATCAAAACTTGACAAATCAAAAATTACTTCCAAATTAAGTTTATGGGAATGTAACAGTAACATTTAGTTCAATGTCTGCAGTTAGGAAAGCAAAAAGGGGACCCACAAAATATTAACTGTTTCTTAAACTCAAGCACTTCCACTTATTATCTGTTGTTCTAAATATAAAAATTAATAACATTCTGTGATTTACCTTCAATTTGTCTTTGAAAGGAACCTGAAATCTAATTTTTAGTTTTGTTCTAACACTTCTTCATAGAACTTAATATATCAGGAAGTTGCATGAAACATTCAACCACTGGATCATCATTCCCTTCACGTATCATACAAGTGTATTAAAAAATTTTAAATTAAATTGAAACTGACTTCAGAAATTAATGAAACATGAATTTAAACCATAATTACACTTATGTACACTTAACTCTGACGGGCAAGGTACACATATCGTTTGTTTCAAAGTATGTTTTATACAACGCTATGCAGTTGTGGTATGATACGTGTATTCTGCTCGGCCGACGTAATAGAAAGGATCTTTGCTTCTTCTCTTTATGATATTAACAATTCTGCAACTTGGAAATTACGTTACTTTAGTTATTTTGTTTACTGAGCAGTAACGAAGAATAAATAAGTTACGTTATAGCGTTAGTGTCTCATATTCTTCGAATGCTTGTACAAAAATAGTTTAGTTTTGTTTAATAAAATCTACATACACACCATAAACGTAAATCTTTATCACGATAAGAACTTACGATGTTTGGAAAGTCTATGGCATATCCTTACTTGGTCACATCATAGCTCTGAATCAAAGACTCTGACTCGTCTCGAGACGACATGACATCAACAATACTTTTTTTTCAAGTTGAGGGACCCTAAGGTAGTTAACATTTGATGCAAAATAAGATTCTATACTGTTCATCTAAATTTAATTGACATAGAAATGTGAGCACTTCAACTCTCCTAGAACTGTGATATCCTTAGATTACTTTAACCACAAGGAACAAATTGAACTCATTATTTTACACTATTATAAATTACTCTATTTCAATAGTTTCGTTAATTTTATGGCTTTTTTCCTACTTTTTCATAAATCACAGAATTCTATACGCAATATTCAACACATCCATATATTTCATAAATAGGTGTAATGTTCCAAACAATGTGGGAAAGTTTTTCTTTAACTTAAGTCCTTTGTCGAATGATAACTTCTTACGTGAATAGTGATACAAATTCAATATTTAAATGAAATATTAGTTCTGTTCATATGATATTTCTACAAAAGTAATATGGTTTTGGTTTGTTTGATTTTAATTTCGCACAAATATGCATGAGGGCTAACTATTCTTTGCCCACAATGGGTATCGAAACTCGAATTCAAGCGTTGTAAGTTTGCAGACATACCACTGTGCCACTGGTGTCATTTTGAAGTCTCAACGAAAAGCTTGTGGCTGGTGTTGTTTTTTGTAATGAAATGTAAAATAACTAACTATAGTGAAAAGAAAAGCAAGTTTGAAGGGAAACTATCCTTTCTCTACATGTTATTAATGAACTAAAGAATATGAATAAACATGGGGCTCGAAGGACATCTTCAGAAAGATCTGTAACGAGCCGTACCTTTGCTGTTGTAAGAAAGGTGGAGCATCTTGTAACAGACAACAATCCCGAAAACAAAGCTTCTTCGTGTAGAAACGTTGTGAAAAGAAACACGTTACGCTTTACACAAGCAGGTTATGTGACCTACCCTATTAACTATCATATGCAGCTTGACATTACAATCTGTGTGCTTTGGATATGTAATCCTTTCGAGGAATCCTTTTAAAACGAACACTACGTTCCAGGACTTTTGTCAAAGTGCACAATCATCAAATAAAGCCAGGCTAGAGGTGGCGACATGAATGATAACGACATAGGAGAGGCTCCAACATCACATGTATAAGACTCAACTTTTTTTTTTTTTAGAGATCTGGTTTTAAATTTATATTAGTATTTCCTGAAATATCGAAAAAACTGTCTTTTGCAATGGACCGTTGTATAAATCAGCCAGACTTATATCTACAGCTAATTTCTGCGTGAGAAAGAAATGTGCTGTGTACCAAACTCATGGTTCGTGGCCCTTTACAACAAGTCGTTTACAAAATGATCAGTCTAAACCCATGCTTAAAAGGTGCAATAAAATAAGAACATCCGCTTTACCTGCTATTATGGATTTTAAATTTCTGTTTGTCAAACTTTATGAAGATGAGTCTAGTTTAAACTTAGGAACTCCAGAAATAAAAGATTCCAAATATTTAAGGAAGATTAGACCTCATTAGATCATCCGAAATAGCATAATTTCATTGCAAGTATAGTAATTACATTGCATTGTGAATGCAAGGTTTAATATATAGTAACGTTTTCATACTCTTACTGAAACAAAGTGAATCTATTTAATGTCATTGATAAATAATCAATATTTATAATATGTATAAATACATTAAAACCATTTTAGTTTCATGAAAAATGTAATTGTTTGAAGTTAAGCACAAAGCTATGCACTAGGCTATCTGTGCTCTTCCCATCACAGGTATTGAAACTGGATTTTAGTATTTTCACACTGATGTGCCACCAAAACTGAAAAATACACCTGATTTGCAAGTGACATATTTTAATTATTTATTTTCAAGCTTAAAGCTACACAACGGGACTAACTGTGCTGTGCTGCTCATCATGTGTAGCCCTCCGCTAGTACAGCGGTATGTCTCCGGATTTACAACGCTAAAATAAGGGGTCCGATTCCACTCGGTGGGCTGAGCAGATAGCCGTTTGTGGCTTTGCTATGAGAAAACACACACACACACACAAATCATGTGTAAAGATTGTTATATAATGTAACTAGATAACTGGATTTGCAAAATTCTGAAATGTTACACTATTCTGACTAGACTACCCAGTATGTGGGTCATTATCTCGATTGAATTTAGTCACAATCGGTTAATTTATTTTTTTTTCACAGGTTTTCCGGAGGCGAAGCGGAAAACAACGTTTCGTCTTTTAAACTGAGGCTATTCACGTGACGAGCCTTTGAAAACTTTATCAAAGCTACACCTTAAATTTGTTTGTTTGTTTGTTTTGAATTTCGCGCAAAACTACTCAAGAGCTATCTGCGCTAGCCGTCACTAATTTAGAAGTGTAAGACTAGAGGGATGGCAGCTAGTCATTGCCACCCACCGCCAACTTTTTTGCTACTCTTCCTTACCAACGAACAGTTGGATTGACCGTCACATTAACAACACCCTACGGCTGAAAGGGCGAACACGTTTGTGTGCGACCTGTATTCGAACTCGCGACACTTGGATTACGAGTCGAACGCCTTAACACGCTTTGCTATGCCGGGCCTACATGCGTAGATGCAATAAAATAACTGCGAGTTACTTCTACTCTTTCAGAGCGTGAATTGAACATATTTGGTTTAAGAAAACGATGAGAGTTAACACTACAGACTTCGATGTGTAAAAGTTATAAGTCCATGTTTCTGAAAACTTACTACTTAACGTAAATAGAAAGTAATTAATTTATTCCTCATTCTGTACTATTCTGAAACCTAATAATGACAGAAGGCAGATATTTATTATTACATTAATCTGAATTACTTTATTACGATTATTAAATTGTAGGAGAGTAAAATAATACTTTTAACACTTATTTGTTTTTCGTGTACCAAATGCTAATCCATAAAATATCTTTCTTTGAATGTCTGACTTGCCATCTGTACAAGCTCACTCGAGAAAAGGTGTGCTCAAAATTCCATTTCAAATGTTACAATTAATGTTACAGTTTTAAAGGTAAAGCGCTAAAGAAACAATAAAACCAATATATTTAATAATAGTGACAAAATTGACGTAAGACAGTATATACTTCATCAGATTTCTCCTAATCATATTTATTATAAGATTCGTGGGAGAGGAATGTGGTCAGTTTTCTGGACAGACGGTGGTAAATCTCCGAATTCACAACAATAAGATTAGGGGTTTGAGTCTTCTCTCATTAGACAGAGCAGATAGCTACAAGAAAACACCTACTTAAAAAACAGTCCTGGTATTGCCAGGTGGTTAGGTAACTCGACTCAACAAACATACTTTGCCCTTTCAGCCATGTGGGTGTTGCAACATTACAGGCGTTGCGTGTACATGACTAACTTTCTTACCACTGTTAAAGTAGAGACAGCCGTCATAGATATCCGTGGTGTAACTTTGCATAAAATTCACAACAAATAACTGACCGTAAGATTAAATAAAAACTTTAATATCCCTGACTTAATAATTTGTTTAAGAATAACTCTTCTTTCATCAAACTTTATTATTATTTCGTTGCCGCTTAGTGCAAGTTAACACTGTATGAGGTTTCAAAGTCATTTTTACAGAATTTAACATCCGCGAATGACGCATTTACAACAATAGAAACTGTCAAGACGTAAAATTATGAAAATAAAATTGAAATACATCTGAAGAGACATAAGTTTGAGATATTTCAAATAATATTCACCTCAAACTTCCAGACATTTCAGCTTTACAAATTTATGGTATGACCTGATTCATCAATAAATTTGAATATAAACTATAAGATATTTTGCAGGATTCTATTTTCAAAGAATACTAATACAATTCTAAAAATTTCATCATTGTTTAGTTTAATAAAGCCTTGTGAATTATACTTTTTTTATTTTTGTATATCTCTGTATGTTACTGTTTGAACGTTTTGTGGGTATCTGGGTGAGGGTCCGGCATGGCCAGGTTAGTTAAGGCGTTCGACTCGTAATCCGAGGGTCGCAGGTCGAATCAGTGTCACACCAAGCACGCTCGCCCTATCAGACGTGTGTGGGGTTATAATGTTACCGTCAATCCCACTATTGGTAAAAGAGTAGCACAAGAGTTGGCGGTGGGTGGTGATTACTAGCCCTTCCTCTAGTTTTACACTGCTAAATTAGGGACGGCTAGCGAAGATAGCCCTTGAGTAGCTTTGCGAAAATTCAAAACAAACAAATAATCTATGGTGTGAGCTTAAGTTTTCTGTAACGCTTTCGTGTGTTTGTTTTCACAGCAAACCACATCGGCTATCTGCTGATTCCACCGAGGGAATCGAACTTCCTGATTTTAATGTCGTAAATTGTGACTTACCGCTGTACTAGCGGAGAATTTTCTGTAACTCACTTTTAAAAGCTTTCAGTTGCTGACTTGTAACCTGAAACTTCAATGAGATAATAGTTATGGAGAAGTAATTTTAATTTAATATAAGCAATATTCGTAGAATAATGATATGTAATTACTTCCAAAACTGTCTATCTGGATATTTTTTCCGTCTTTCCTGTCCCCAGTCCGCAGCAGTATTTCTGTGGACTTACAACATTGAAACTGCATTTCGATACCCATGCAGGCATAGTACAAATAGCCCACTCCGCAGCTTTGAGCTCAACAAGAAACAAACAATCATCGTTACTATTTACTTTTAATGAAGATTAATTCTTCAAGTCATTAAAGGGCTGTTAAGGGCTACGTTCCAAATATTGCGATCTTAATTTAACAGAGATCAATATCTTGTGATATTTCAACGTTATTTTACACCCAATCCTTAAATCTTGCTTGTAAATGGCAAATATTTTTAGAACAAACCAGTTTCCTTTTCTTTTTTTTTTTAAATTACTTCATATATTAGGCGTGACGAAAAGTTGGAAGATAGGTGTTACTAAAGCTACTTTATGTTTATTTTTACAGACCGACTATTTAAAGTCTTCTCCGTACAAAAAACATATGAACAAGGGATTTTTGAGAAGTTGTCATACATAACCAGATTTATCTTCATACTGTTACTCTGAAGTGCTGCGGGTACAACATGAGCACCAAAGTGACGTCAATATAGGCTATTTTCTAAAAACGACACATTACTCAGTACTTAACATTTAATTCTGTTTTGATGACTGTATTTAATATATTTGTCTGTGGTAAAGTTTATATGTATAAGAAAAGACAAACATAGTAATAAATTAACAACCCAAAACTTCAGTCCACACAGCAAGCAAGCAAGAACGCCTGAGCTCAAAAAAGACCATTACATTAAAATAATTCATACATTAATTTGTTTATTATATCTATTATCAAATTATTTTCTGTATCATGATTCTTTTACGTGTTTAGAAGATTATTCGTGATTGTTCTTAATTTTTATTCCAAGAGTTTAAAATGTTAATACATTGTAATGTGTAAGAAAATATAAAGATTTACTTCTAACAATTATTTTCTCAATAGTGTTGCAATAAGAAAATTATGTTAACATTAAATCACTTAAACAGGGCCATTTTGTCAATGTCTTTCACCCCACTTAATACAAAGGGTATTAAGGATGTGTGATGTAATTCAAAACTATTGACCCTGTAAATTTGTTTTTCAGTCTTCATGAGTAAAGATAAACATGTGCTGTCTACACTCACATAATTTTAAATTGATATGATATAGTATAATCAGTCTGATGCTATACCTACCAATAAATTCCAGTAGTAATGAAATGAGAATTTTTTGCTCGCATTTGATAAGAGAATTACATATTGAAAGTCAACCAAAATAAAAGTAATAAAACATTGTAAAATCTGTTATTCCTAGCATGCAAATTTCATCTAGATATGCATTTATTGATTTTAAGGATAAGATTTGGTTTGTTTTCTTTTGAATTCGCAAAGCTACACAATGGTATCTGCGCTAGCCGTCCCAAATTTAGTAGTGTACGACTAGAGGCAAGGTAGGTAGTCATCACAACTCACCAACTCTTGGGCTACTATTTTACCAACGAATAGTGGGATAGACCCTAACATTATAACTCCCCAAGACTGAGAGGGCGAGCATGTTTGTTATGACGGGGATTCGAATTTATCTAAATTTTTTAATAAAATGACGATTACGACAAATCAATTCAAATTTATTAGTTTTTATATATATATATTTTCCTGAATGATACAAAACGAGTTTATTATATAAAAGCTAAAATATAATAAGTGATCAATATGCCTAGATTTTCGGGTACGGTTGCCCCCCAATGACACACCTGGTCGCCAACCAGTTTGAAGATTAACCTTACAAGAATGTTTATATTTTAAGGTTCCTGCTTATCTGCTTTCATTTTGCAACTTATTCGTTAAATAACAAGCAGATAAAGATGAATGTATCTTGACATATTAATATAGAACTGAAATAATTATACACTTTGGCAGACCAGAGCACAAGAGACATGATATACAGTTTCAAATCCTAACTCCCACCTGAGAACTAAGAATTTACGTTGTGTGTGTGTTGTGTGTGTTATTTTATAGCAAAGATACATCACGCTTTCTCATGAGTCCACCAAGGAAGTTGAAACCATTTTAGCGTTGTAAATCCATAGACATATCGCTCTACCACTGGGAGACATTACGTTGTGTTTACTGGCAGTCAGATTTACGATTTACCAAGTAAGAAGACAAACACACATACAGACTTTGATTAGTAACGATTTAATATTCAATTCTTAGAGTGTTTGATTTTATCTTGTTTATATATATATCATTCGTTTTATGTTTATTATATGTTTTATCAATCACAAGTTTGTAACCTCTTTGTTTTTTTCTATCTGATGAACTACAGTAATGCTTCAAAGTGATGTGACATACCAAACTACAAAAAAACAAAGATTTAGAACTTACTATATTGTAGTACTTACTATGTAACATGGTAGCCTTTAATATAAACAAACTAACATGCACAAAAAAGAAATACAAATTTATCTCGTTTGAGGAATGACGTAGCAAACCAACTCATCACAGTTCTCTTGAATACTATTATGTTTATTGGTGTACTCATTGCGGTTTTGCTAGACAATTAGAATTGTTTCTCTAAATTCAAGCATATACTACACAATGGACTATCTATGTCTCCTCACCACGTGTATCGAAACCCGGTTTCTAGCAGTGTGAGTCCGCTCTCATGTCACTGTGCCACTGGTTGGCACATATCAGGAAGGAGACATCCCTTGAGAGCTTGTAATCAAAGAAAATACATTTCAACATTACGAGTAATTCCGATAAAGTAAAATGTTAGATATTCAACTCCGGATATTCTGAAATAGATACGTGATATATTATAATTCTATTCTCTGATGAGTTCACAAAACACCTTG
>NC_134827.1:21779391-21827551 GCF_004210375.1 Tachypleus tridentatus
CGTATATCAGTAACTAGACCTCAGAGCTTAGCAACATACTTCACTTCTTCACCGGTAGAGGCTCTGCAACCGTTGCACTTCGTTGTTGTTTTTATACGTTATTTCTAATCACATTTATATTCGTAGTAATCAACCCAAGGAAATAAGGTCAGTGGGGATTTCCTAATTCACTGTCGCTACGGCCAGAAGGCAGTAATTTTAAATTTTTAGAACATATTTCCGGTGCCACTTAATTAATAATTCCTGTTTCTGTGAACAATATACCGGATTACCTATTAATTCTTTTTTTAACTACCGCTGATTATTAATGTTTAAACGACGAGATGATGACGCACTGTGTTCGTGCTTACACTCATCTAGCCACTGAGCATGCTCTATACAATTTACTCTTTATTATAGGCCTGGTATGGCCAGGTGGGTTCAGGCATTCGACTCGTAATCTGAGGGTCGCGGGTTCGAACCCCCCGTCACGCCAAACATGCTCGCCTTTCAGCTGTGGGGCGTTATAATGTGACGGTCAATCCCACTATTCGTTGGTAAAAGAGTAACCCAAGAGTTGGCGGTGGATGGCGATGTCTAGCTGCCTTCCCTCTAGTCTTACACTGCTAAATTAGGGACGGCTAGCGGAGATAGTTCTTATGTGGCTTTGCGCGAAATTAAAAAAACAAATAAACATCTTTATTATATTTATTCATCTCTTGGTTTACGAGTTATTTGGTCGATTCTTTTAGGATTAATTTAGGAAACGGAAAATTCATTTACAAAGCCTTTACTAAAACATATAATACTGAATGAACGTTTTATTGCGTTCGATAGAAATGAATATGAAAAAATTAAGCCTGGAATTATTCAAGAGTTGCCACCTTATCGATTTTTTTTTCATTTCGATGTTTTCCAAAATATTTTATGTCCAAAACTACTTGTGATTCCATGACGTTAATGACCATAGAGTCCCTAATAATATAGGACTACACATAAATGTAAACAAAATGTCCATCGATATTACAGTTTACACCATTAACCTTTTATTGGGGACCAGTTATATTCTTTCATTTCTCTACTTTCAATATTGCATTGTTTTGTTGTTAGGCGCAAAGCGACTTAACGAACTATCTGTGTTCTGCTGGTTGTGAACATCGAACCTAACTTTTAGAGCTGTATGCCTTCAGATTGACTCTGGAATATTTTCTATAACGGATACGTTGAAAACTATCGAAAAATAACGAAACACCTGTTTATGATGACAGCTACACCCCGTACCAGAGTTCACGTGCTCTTAGTTTTACCGCTGAGACACCAGGGGGCCTGGCTGTTGTAACGAAATCATACCATCAGATACTGTCACATATGGAGCTCCATAGGAAGTAAACAGTACAAATACGATGTTTTTGGCCTATCTGTAGGTCCATTACGCATGCTCGTAAGTCATGATAGTTTGATAAGCGCAGGCACTGTTATTATAACAAAGAACGTAGTGCGAACAGCAGGCATGACACAACTAGAACACCAATCTGATTGTTCAGGCAACACAACTAAAATAAAATCAGGGTTGATAAAATAACAGCATCTCAACATTTGAAACAAGTTGATCGATTGGCCAGAAATGTAGAATCACGCGCCAGTGACGTGTGCTATTACTATTTTTACCTCTCGTCTGTTCCTAAAGTTGTAAATTAATCGGATTCTCTCCAGCGAGTAATTGAAGAGGAAATTAATTAAACGAAGAGACTTATTTAATGTCAGTATTGTCCTTAGTATAACCATTAGCTTATATCACCCGCCAAATTAATCACTAATTTGCATAATGCCGTTACCTTCTTGACAATAACTTGCTATCAAAAGTTTCTTTGAGAAAACAATTTCCACCACATATAGTGTAGTGAGAGATAGCGTAATACACGAACATGAAACATGTTGAGTTAACCCTCACGCTCACCAGTGGCACAGGGCATGTCTGCGAACTCTCATCGCAAGAAACCGGGTTTCGATACCCGTGGTGAGCAGAGCTCAGATACTCAATCACAAAGTAGGTAACCAGCGATTTAAAAATATTTTTATTTTTAGGTTCAACAACACTTTATAAACATACAAAATGTAAAACAATTCGTCCCTAGTCATTTAATATCAACTTCTCATTAAGCAAGATAAATCCACAGATTAGGACTACAGCTCAGTCCAGTATTGGATATAATTAATTTTATATGTTGTTTTACTTTTACTTATATGAATACAGTGTATCATTACTTGGGTACCTCGACGTAATCCCAAGAACATCTAACGAGCTTGGAGCAGCTTAGGGAGTTTAGTCTGAAATCCACGTACTAAATTAATAATGTTGAATAATCTTCATAAGTATATAATAACAATCAACTGTGTACATTCAACGTTCCATCCAATACTGTTCGTAAACGTAACATTAAAAATTCGAAAGTACAATAATGAAAAATGTTTACTGAACGTTCTATTCACTGACGTTCACGAGAATACCATTAAACACACAATACACTGACTTTATAACAGAACACAAACGCCAGTGGTTTACCTCATACACTTTCGCAGCTTTCATGTTCCTTAAGTATTCTATTTAAAAGTTAATATATCCCCAGAAATACTTTGTGGCCAATGAAAACTCATTAAATTTGTTTGTTTGTTTTGAGTTTCACATGTTTGGTGCGTCAGGGATTCGAACCTGCGACCTTCAGGTTACGAGTCGAACGCCCTAACCAGCTGGCCATGCCGGGCCGTAAATAAAGTCTTATATTTGTTTTGAATTCCGCGCAAAGCTACTCAAAGGCTATCTGCACTAGTCGCCCCTAATATAACAGTGAAAGAATAAAGTGAAGGCACCTAGTCATCACCACCCATCGCCAACTCTTTAGCTATTCTTTAAACAATGACTAGTGAGATAGACCGTAACTTAATAACGCCCCACGGCTGAAAAAAGCAAACATGTTTGGTGTAATGGGAATTCGAACCCGCGACCCTAAGATTATAGGTCGAGCGCCCTAACCACTTGGCCATGCCCAGTCGAAATTCCTTTCAACAGGTTCTAAAGTGTAACATCTGAAATAATGTAACATATGTTACTTTTAAACAACAGAATCGTGAAGCAGGGTGTTCTGCTACTGCAACAGAAAGCAATGTTAAGAAGATAACAAATAGTAAAGTACTGATACTCCAGTTAAAATGGAGCCAGGTTGAGTATACTTAGAAAATAAAGTTCCAAACTTACTATGAGTGTGTCTAACAATTGCTATTTTACAACATGCCAGTGGGCAGGCAGGTGTAAGCGATACTAAATAAAGAAACAAACATAAACAAACGCAAAATTAAAGAAGCCTTACTTATGCAACAACTCAAGCCCAAAATAAACCAATACAAAGGAACACCTTTATACCTATATTAATAAATATATCCAACATCTAAGCACGCCCTCTACATTCCTACACTCAATTACGCAACCGCCTTCAAACATGTGGTCAACTACCGGTCAGTAACCCTTTCTTTCTTTGTGAACCTGACGATGACCGAAGAAGGTCGAAACGTTGTTCGCTCCTCAATATAGTGCTTTCTATCCATACCAGCCGTTTTTACACATATAATGACAAGTCCTATAGTAGTAGTTGACACCTATAAACGATAATTTTGAGAAAGTTCAACTAAAAAAGCCAGCCATAATGGAGGATATTAAATTGATGTAATTTAGCAAATAACGTAAAATAGTTCCTGTATTTTTGGTGCAAAGAAAGAAGGAAAAACAAGAATAAATTAATCAAAACTGTAGATTTTATATCTCATGTGTTTCTTAATGAGTTGCCTTAACATTTGGTGGAGTAAGGATTCAGTAAAGTCGATCCACTGAAAATATGTGATGGTTTGGATTACCACAGTCTAAACTTCAAAAAAGTGAGAATACAATCACTAAATTATTCAAGTTTGAATAAATACAGATTTACAACGTGTGAATTACCGTTATCTTCAATAGGTATTCGTTAAATTTACTGGCTGAATTGTACAAAAGTATTGCCAAGTAGAAAATGTAACTTGGAACTACGTTTTAGGGAGTTACACTATCATAAAAAAATACCTCTGTTTGCTAACACGAAGCACTAATGACGTTGAGGGGCCGAGAAAAGTACACTTTTTTTTTTTTCTCTCACTGCAGTAGTTTTTATGACTTGTTTTACAATGAAAACTAAAACAGTTGTGTTTATGTAATGGAAAACAGGTAATAGATAAGATTATATCATATGTTATTCACATTCGGAAAGAGTTTTGTCCAATTTTGTGAAAGTCGCATAGAACTTAAGATCAATGCACAAGTCGTTTCAGAACTATTCACGAATGAATAAATTATATTTCACCAGCTTAACATATACTGTATGTTGATTGGTGCTAAGCTAGTATGTACTGAATGTTGATTGGTGCTAAGCTAGTATGTACTGAATATTGATTGGAGTTAAAAAGTTGCTGATAACATAACATGAAGTTTTTTAACAGTTATTTGTCGAATGAGAGTTTTATTTCTGTAAAGAAATAATTATATTATAACGGTATAATGTCCCTAATAAGGATCATTATAACGCTCCCATGCCTGAAGGGGCGAGCATGTTTGGTGTAATGAGGATTCAAACTCATGACCCTCAGATTACAAGTTGAGTATCTTAACCATCTGGCCATGTCGGGTCTTTGAAATAAACATTTTGTGTCAATTTGCGGCTTGTTTTCATAGGAAATAATTACTTTATAAAGATCGGAAGGAGGAAAATTATTTTGTTGACAAAAACTGTATCCTTAGGGTTTCTTTTTTAAAACAATCCATGCTGGAACATGCTTTCCTTTTGGTATGGATAGCTCCTTTAATACACCTAACTTTTGGCATTTGTCATAAAGGGATTTCAAGGAGCATAAAGTTTAGTGTTAGTGTTTTACAAAGTCCAGAGGTTTTGTAGCTCATGTTTATGTTTTTAACAAGAGCATTTAAAAGTGTTTCTTTGTTTGTTTTTGAATTTCACGCAAAGCTACACTAGGGCTATTTGTGTTGGCCGTCCCTAATTTAGCAGTTTAAGACTAGAGGGAAGGCAGCTAGTCATCACCACCCATCGCCGACTCTTGGGCTACTCTTTTACCAACGAATAGTGGGATTGACCGTAACATTATAACGTCCCCACGGCTGAAAGGGTGAGCGTGTTTGGTGCGACGGAGATTCGAACCCGCGACCCTCAGATTAGGAGTCGAACGCCTTAACCCACTTTGCTATGTCGGGCCTCTATTCAGAAGTGACCATTTGTCATGCAATTTCTTTTCTACCGTGAATTTTATATTTGAAAGTATGTGGTTTGTTTGGAATTTTGCGTAAAGCTACGTGAGGGCTATCTGCGTTAGCCGTCTACAATTTAGCACAGAAGTACTAGAGGGAAGACAGCCAGTCATCACCACCCTCCGCCAACTTACCATAACATTATAACGCCCCCACGGCTGAATGGGTAAACATGTTTGGTGGGATGGAGGTTCAAACCCACGACCTTCAGATTGCTAGTCATGCACCCTGGCCATGCCGGGTCAGGATTTTTGTGATAGGAAATTGATGAGAGAAAAACTCGTGAATAAAAAAAAAAATTGGAAGATTTTGCAGCAAAGAGAAACAACTTTCTTATGGTGTTTAGGCACAAAAACGAGACCTTGAATCGTTTTGGTAACATTTCAAAGCAGCATTCCTTGCTTCAAGGAAAGGGAATTGAGTGAAAAGATTTATTAGATAAAGTGTGACTAAATTCAGAATTCGTTTTTAGGAAGGAAAAAGCATGAGAATCACATTTCGAAAATATCCAGGCGGGGATTTTTTTCCAATAAATGCTATTGAAAGCTTCGTTTGCCAAAACAATACGAAGTCAGGGAAGATCAGATTGCGGAGTTCTTGAGACAGCGCAAAGTTAAGAACTATGGGGACAGTGACGAAGGAATTCATATATGTACCAGCAGAAACTGGTGAGATGTTGCAAACAAAATAAATAATTTTACTAACGTATCATCCATAAAAACACAGAACATTTGTCTTGTTGCCTGGTTCATGTTACTTTGTGAACAGCTAATTTGGCAATCGGCTTGCTGGCAGTTTAGTTCACCGTTGGCCCAGCATGGACACGACTCGTAACCTCAGGGTCGCGGGTCCGAATCCCTGTCGCACCAAACATGCTCGCCCTTTCAGCCGTGGTAAACTTTATAATCATGACTAATGAGAAAATATAATAGTGCACGATATTGGTCAAGCAGCACTTACGGGAGGGTCATGATATAAAGGTACACATATATCACTGTTGTCATTATCACTCGGTAATTTACAAAACGTTTGAACTTATAAGAGGACTTTAAAAAAAACAAATTTTAAATTGGATTCAGAGAGCACAGCGCACATGGGTGGTTTTAGGGATTTCTTTCATAAGGAGCCGGCATTGCCTTGTAGTGAAGGCGTTCGACTCGCAATATGAGTGTCGTAGGTTCGAATACCGGTTCGACTAAACACACTCGTCCGTTTAGTCGTGGGGGCGTAATAATGTGCCGGTCAATCCCATTATTCGTTCAAAAAAGAGTAGCCACAGAGTGTGTAGTAGGTGGTGATGACTAGATGCCTCTTTTTAGTCTTTCATTGCTAAATTAGGGACGACTAGTGCGGAGTGCACTCGTGTAGCTTTTTTTCAAAACAACTTATTAGTTGTTGAATAAATAATTATAATATATAAGAAAGCACATTCAAATTCAGAAAAGTAAGATTGCCCCAGCATGGTTAGGTGGATAAGGCACTCTGCTTGTAATCCGAGGGATGCGGGTTCGAATCCCACGGCTGAAAGGGCGAGCATGTTTGACGCGACGGGGATGCAAACCCGTGACCCTCAGACTACGAGTCTTAACACACTTGGCCATGTCGGGCCCCGTTGAGAGAGACTTGCTTTTGCAGCTCGACAATTCTGCCACGTTCAAACTCTGTCAACTTTTTAGCCTTTGCCATGTTTTTACCTAATGTAACACAGGAGATGTCAGTGGAGATGTTGACATGCTTAAACACAAATGACTAAATTTCGTTACGTATTTACCGATTAACGCTTCGTTTCAATATGGTCTTAAAGTTTTGACCAGCTGGTATTTAGGCTAATTTCATAGTGTTCACATTTTCCCTATTAAATGCTAAAACGTTTTTTATTTTTATTTCCCTTTTCTTATTTTCATCTTTCGAAGCTCTACTCAAATAAGTGGTTGAGTCTAACAAGGCAAAGTGCATATTTTTTCTTTGTGTTCATTGGCCTTAAAATTTTGGACAGCAGCGTATTTACGAAATGAGTAAAAGAGTTAAGAAATGTAAGTCTGGTACAGCTGTTTCAGAAAGAGAGAAATCAAGAAGTTGATTTTGTTTGTTTGGAATCAAGCACAAAGCTACACAACTGCATATCTGTATTCTGCCCACCACGAGCATCGAAACTCGGCTTCTAGCAGCGTGAATCTGTACATACACCGCTGTGCCACTAGGGGTCTCAATAAGTAAAACCAAAAAAGAACACAAAATGGCGCACTTGGTAAATATTTGATTTCTAGTGCGTCGAAAGAAGCAACAGTTGACAGTGGATTGAAAGAAAGTGAAAAACAGAACAGAACCAAGAATGTGGAAGCGATGGTTATGTAGTTTCCGCGTTGTAGAAGAAAAAAACAGATAATCACGAGCTCGACATTTCCGACATTGGTTTATAAGAATTTGAAAACATCAATCTACCCGTGCAAGTTAAAAGAATTCTTTTTATTCCCTCTTAACGAAAATCCCTGTAATACAATTTTCGGAGGATAAATATTTTCCAAAAATACAAAAATATGAAAAATGATTATTGCAAAACTAAGCATAGAGTGCTCTGTTTTCCCTGTAAATTATTTTGTGACAAAAGATACCGTTACATAATACGGGCTTTTTTTCCCTGCCAATATATTCAAATCTTCTGAAATCTCATGATAAAAGCAGTTTATACATGCCTTGTGATTTGACAGAAGATAAAAAAAATCAAATTCCACAGTAGATAACACAACTGAAACTTTAATCGCGACTGAACGTCAACATTTAATAAGATAATTATAATATTTATACGTTTTTTTCAGAGAGAGAAGTAAAGCTTCTCGTGATCTGTTGATAGGTTTAATCACCTTGGAAACGAAACGCAGACTGACGTCGAATCACTGGCAAAGTTCGATCTCTCAACCCTTTCCCCTGTTTTAGGTCATTTAATGGTTGTTGTGAAAACGTTTATTTGAATACTTACTCATTGTTCATTTGTTGGAAAATTAGTGTGATGGAAAACGAAAATATAGAGAAGTAATTATGAAAAAATAGTGTAGTTATATTGGGCTTACATTTTCTCTTGAATGAAAGTAACTTAACCTGTCATCAATCACATATACTTTTGAGTGTCACATGTGATGCTCATATGAAGGTCTCTTCTGATCTCATGTGTTAAACCAAAACAACCAGTGCATCTTAATAGCTTCACGAACATCAGCTGCTTATCAAATAACTATTTTATGGCAGCTTAACAATGAATCTAAACACATGATAACGGTAACTTTAGCTTCTCAATGAATGTGTGGCGCATGGTAATAATAACTGACTAATAGAATTGGTTTGTTTTAAATTTCGCGCAAAGCTACACGAGGATCATCTGTGCTAGCCGTCCCCTAATTTAGCAATGTAAGACTAGAGGGAAGGCAGCTAGTCATCACCACTCACCGCCAACTCTTGGGCTACTCTTTTACCAACGAACAGTGGTATTGACCGTCACATTATAACGGACCCCACTGAAACGGCGAGCATGTTTGATGTGACGGGGATTCGAATCCCGACTATCAGAAACTTTACTGTTGTAAAATAGCTACGCACGCAATGAATCTAAGCACGTAATGATGGTAACTGACTAATGGAAACTTTATTGTTTTGTGAAAGCTCCTCAATGAATCTAAGCACATGGTATTGGTAATTGACTAATGAAAACATTTCGGTTTGAATAATACGACAAGAGAAGTTTGTGATAAGATGCGCACATTACTCATTTATCCTGCTTATCCTTCTTCAGGAACATTAAATGTAAGTGCTTCTCTGGAGAGGTTTATAAAATAATATTTTATTATGGGTTACCTCTACTTACTTCCATTGGCGATGTTGTATCTACTTCAATAAATCTATCGATAAAATTTCTTATTCGAAAGATTTAAGCGTCACATAGATAAGGCACCGATTTGCTGTAAACACACTATATAATTCTAACATAGATAAGGCAGTGGTATGCTGTAAATACACTATATAATTGTCGCATTGGTAAGGCAGTGGTATACTGTAAACACACCAAATAATTGTGGCGTTGGTAAGGCTGTGGTATACTGTAAACACACTAAATAATTGTGGCGTTGGTAAGGCAGTGGTATACTGTAAACACACTAAATAATTGTGGCGTTGGTAAGGCAGTGGTATACCGTAAACACACCAAATAATTGGGCGCTGGTAAGGCTGTGGTATACCGTAAACACACTAAATAATTGTGGCGTTGGTAAGGCAGTGGTATACCGTAAACACACTCAAATAATTGTGGCGTTGGTAAGGCAGTGGTATACTGTAAAACACACCAAATAATTGTGGCGTTGGTAAGGCTGTGGTATACCGTAAAACACACCAAATAATTGTGGCGTTGGTAAGGCAGTGGTATACCGTAAACACACTAAATAATTGTGGCGTTGGTAAGGCTGTGGTATACTGTAAACACACTAAATAATTGTGGCGTTGGTAAGGCAGTGGTATAGTGTAAACACACACTAAATAATTGTGGCGTTGGTAAGGCAGTGGTATACTGTAAACACACTAAATAATTGTGGCGTTGGTAAGGCAGTGGTATACTGTAAACACACTAAATAATTGTGGCGTTGGTAAGGCAGTGGTATACTGTAAACACACTAAATAATTGTGGCGTTGGTAAGGCAGTAGTATACTGTAAACACACCAAATAATTGTGGCGTTGGTAAGGCAGTAGTATACTGTAAACACACTATAAAGGTGAAAATTGGATACAATTATGTAACTCACCTAAGAGATTTTAACCTGTCTTCAATTATTGTGTAGAATTGAATAATAATTTTAGGCTTGAATGCATTCAGCCTGTGACAAATATTTTAATAAGCCACATTTCATAGGTACGAAACAAGGACGAAAAGAGTGTATCTATACGTTAGACAACGTTAGAATCAACAAAAAAGTAACAAGTGACAGAGAGTATGTTATACAATGTGTTTATGACATACCACTCTCTAACCAATGTGAGATTTTCTATTGTGTTTACAGTATAACACTGCCTTTACCAATGCGATAGTAAATAATCCGACGCAAGGTTTTCGCTTCTGATCTGCATTAACACACACACACCCACAACATATGGTCAGGTCAGTGACCTCTAAGGACAGATTGAGGCCAACAAGTTAAAAGCACCCATCACTTACTATACGGCTGTTCTTGACATTAAAGTCAGAAAGAGCGCTACAGTTGAAAGTATGAAGCCTATTCAAAACCATTTTGAAACTATCTCAGGTCTTCAGCCCGGCACGTTAACCACTAAACCATTCTCAGACACGTGCACGCACACAAACTCTGAACAAAGTGAACAATAATAAAATAAAAGGAGAAAATATCATTGACAGATACTCTAAACATTTGAATTTTACATAGTACTTCGAACAACACTGTTTCATGTGCGGAATCTTCCACTCACTTAAAGTGTAAACCTCGTATTTTTAATCGTTATAAAAACTCAGATAATTGTGTTGCAAAGAATACGTTTCACCACTGTGTCAGTTTCTCGTGTTTGGGATTTTAAGTACAAACACGTGTTTGTTTGTTGGGTTTTCGAGAGAGAACTGCGCCAGCCGTGCATAATTTAGAAACAGATTAGACTGAAGTTAACTGGTCAATACCAGTGACCGCCAACTATTAGGCTGTTCCTAACAAACGAATAGTAGGATTGACGATCATGTTATAAAGCTACGATGGCTGAAAGGGCGAACATGTTCATTGACAGGATTTGATTCAGCAATCGGCAGATTGCGATTCGTGTGCCCCGAACACTAAAAACCAACAACAACAGCAACAAAATCAATTGGATGTAATATCATGTTTTTCGTAGCCCGGTTGTTTGTTTTTTTATTTATTATCCATTGGGGCCGAAGTTTTTAGATCTTTTCTAAAAAAAACATACCGGCCAAACGTAGTTTATTTCTCAAAAAGTATTACCTCCTAATGTTGTTGGCTTCTTATGTATGACTTATATTAGGCAGTAGCTGGAAAAATATTTACTCCGAGACACTGACATACAATGTGATTATTTGGACAGTTTCTCACTCACCACGATTGTATTTGACATTGGAGACTTTCGACAGTTGGCGGATGAAGAATCACCTACCCTCTGCTAACAGTATACAAGTACACTGAAAACATATAGAAGACTGCAGAAAGGTAAACCTAATATCTTTGACAGAAAAATAATAACTTACAAAACAAAAATTAAGGTTGGCACATGACCAAAATAACCACACACACACATACTATACTGATTCATCAAGAATGGAAAGACGATTTTTTTCTGTTTCTGTTTCTTTTCTTTATACTTTAAATTATTCATTTAGTTGTATGTTTGTCTTTTAATATTTTAAAAACATTTATATCATTCTTTTTCTAGATTACTTTATGTCATGATAACCATCAGTTCGCACAGTATATATATATATGTATACTCCAGAGAATGTCACTCAACAGTACCTGACTTTAACTTCATTGTTATATATCAAGTTTTGTTTGTTGCCCGACTTTAACTTCATTGTTATATATCAAGTTTTGTTTGTTGCCCAACTTTAACTTCCTTGTTATATATCAAGTTTTGTTTGTTGCCCGACTTTAACTTCATTGTTATATAACCAGTTTTGTTCGTTGCCCGACTTTAACTTCATTGTTATATAACCAGTTTTGTTCGTTGCCCAACTTTAACTTCCTTGTTATATATCAAGTTTTGTTTGTTGCCCGACTTTAACTTCATTGTTATATAACCAGTTTTGTTCGTTGCCCGACTTTAACTTCATTGTTATATAACCAGTTTTGTTCGTTGCCCGACTTTAACTTTATTGTTATATAACCAGTTTTGTTCGTTGCCCGACTTTAACTTCATTGTTATATATCAAGTTTTGTTTGTTGCCCGACTTTAACTTCATTGTTATATAACCAGTTTTGTTCGTTGCCCGACTTTAACTTCATTGTTATATAACCAGTTTTGTTCGTTGCCCGACTTTAACTTTATTGTTATATAACCAGTTTTGTTCGTTGCCCGACTTTAACTTCATTGTTATATAACCAGTTTTGTTCGTTGCCCGACTTTAACTTCATTGTTATATAACCAGTGTAGTTCGTTGCCCGACTTTAACTTCATTGTTATATAACCAGCTTTGTTCGTTGCCCGACTTTAACTTCATTGTTATATATCAAGTTTTGTTCGTTGCCCGACTTTAACTTCGTTATATATCGCTTTGTTCGTTGCCCGACTTTAACTTCATTGTTATATATCAAGTTTTGTTTGTTGCCCGACTTTAACTTCATTGTTATATAACCAGTTTTGTTCGTTGCCCGACTTTAACTTCATTGTTAAATAACCAGCTTTGTTCGTTGCCCGACTTTAACTTCATTGTTATATATCAAGCTTTGTTCGTTGCCCGACTTTAACTTCATTGTCATATAACCAGTTTTGTTCGTTGCCCGACTTTAACTTCATTGTTATATATCAAGTTTTGTTCGTTGCCCGACTTTAACTTCATTGTTATATAACCAGCTTTGTTCGTTGCCCGACTTTAACTTCATTGTTATATATCAAGTTTTGTTTGTTGCCCGACTTTAACTTCATTGTTATATAACCAGTTTTGTTCGTTGTCCGACTTTAACTTCATTGTTATAAATCCAGCTTTGTTCGTTGCCCGACTTTAACTTCATTGTTATATAACCAGCTTTGTTCGTTGCCCGACTTTAACTTCATTGTTATATATCAAGTTTTGTTCGTTGCCCGACTTTAACTTCATTGTTATATAACCAGCTTTGTTCGTTGCCCGACTTTAACTTCATTGTTATATATCAAGTTTTGTTTGTTGCCCGACTTTAACTTCATTGTTATATAACCAGTTTTGTTCGTTGCCCGACTTTAACTTCATTGTTAAATAACCAGCTTTGTTCGTTGCCCGACTTTAACTTCATTGTTATATATCAAGCTTTGTTCGTTGCCCGACTTTAACTTCATTGTCATATAACCAGTTTTGTTCGTTGCCCGACTTTAACTTCATTGTTATATATCAAGTTTTGTTTGTTGCCCGACTTTAACTTCATTGTTATATAACCAGTTTTGTTCGTTGCCCGACTTTAACTTCATTGTTATATAACCAGCTTTGTTCGTTGCCCGACTTTAACTTCATTGTTATATATCAAGTTTTGTTCGTTGCCCGACTTTAACTTCATTGTTATATAACCAGCTTTGTTCGTTGCCCGACTTTAACTTCATTGTTATATATCAAGTTTTGTTTGTTGCCCGACTTTAACTTCATTGTTATATAACCAGTTTTGTTCGTTGCCCGACTTTAACATCATTGCTATATAACCAGTTTTGTTCGTTGCCCGATTTTTACTTCATTGTTATATAACCAGCTTTGTACGTTGCCCGACTTTAACTTCATTGTTATATATCAAGTTTTGTTCGTTGCCCGACTTTAACTTCATTGTTATATAACCAGTTTTGTTTGTTGCCCGACTTTAACTTCATTGTTATATAACCAGCTTTGTTCGTTGCCCGACTTTAACTTCATTGTTATATAACCAGCTTTGTTCGTTGCCCGACTTTAACTTCATTGTTATATAACCAGCTTTGTTCGTTGCCCGACTTTAACTTCATTGTTATATAACCAGTTTTGTTCGTTGCCCGACTTTAACTTCATTGTTATATATCAAGTTTTGTTCGTTGCCGACTTTAACTTCATTGTTATATAACCAGCTTTGTTCGTTGCCCGACTTTAACTTCATTGTTATATAACCAGTTTTGTTCGTTGCCCGACTTTAACTTCATTGTTATATATCAAGTTTTGTTTGTTGCCCGACTTTAACTTCCTTGTTATATATCAAGTTTTGTTTGTTGCCCGACTTTAACTTCATTGTTATATATCAAGTTTTGTTTGTTGCCCGGCTTTAACTTCATTGTTATATATCAAGTTTTGTTTGTTGCCCGACTTTAACTTCATTGTTATATATCAAGTTTTGTTTGTTGCCCGACTTTAACTTCATTGTTATATATCAAGTTTTGTTTGTTGCCCGACTTTAACTTCATTGTTATATATCAAGTTTTGTTTGTTGCCCGACTTTAACTTCATTGTTATATATCAAGTTTTGTTTGTTGCCCGACTTTAACTTCCTTGTTATATATCAAGTTTTGTTTGTTGCCTGACTTTAATTTCATTGTTATATAACCAGTTTTATTTGTGTGTGTAGTTGTTATGTTGAGGATTCGGAACAGCAAATGGATACAAAGCGACATTCCAAGTCAAACCAAAACTATTTCTTTATTCACAAAACGAAAGTAAGGCTATGAAAGTGCATCCTCCAACACTAAGTTATTGCAATAAAGCTGGGCACATCTCCTTACACTGTCAATAATATACAAAAGGCTCAAAAAATCAAAAGTTCATAAACTTTCAAACACGTCTCGAAAAACTAGAATTATAGAGGGGTCTACCACAGATGCACATTTCAATACAACAGTCTGATTAAAACGCCTGTAGGAAACTAGAGATATTGTATGGTCTAACACTGACGCGCTGCCCTACTCTGAAACTGTGGATGCGTTATAAGAGTATCAGTCAGTCAAATTAAGCTTTTTTGCTCATACTAGAGTAGCTCACAAAGTTGGCGGCGGGTGATGTTTAGTAGCCTGGTTTGGTTTGTTTTGAATTTCTCGCAAAGCTATATGAGGACTATTTACGATAGTCGTCACTAATTTAACGGTTATATACTATAGGGAAAATAGTCAACTCTTGAGCTACTCTTTTACCAATGAATAGTGTGATTGACCATCACTTTATAACGACCCCACGACTGAAAGTGTGAGCATGTTTGATGGGACGCCAAAACCAACACGGTTTATTCGTTTCTTTTGAACTTTGCGCAAAGCTACACTAGGGCTATCTGTATTGGCCGTCCCTAATTTAGCAGTGTAAGACCAGAGGGAAAGCATCTAGTCATTACCACCAACCGCCAACTCTTGAGCTACTCTTTTACCAACGAATAGTGGGATTGGCCATTACATTATAACATCCCTACGGCTGAAAGGGCGAGCATGTTTGATGGGACGGGGGTTCAAATCCACAACCCTCAAACTGCAAGTCAAGCGCCCTGGCTATGTCGGGTCAAGATTTTTTAAAATAAAAATGTACGAGCATCTCCAACAGTGACTGAAGAACAAAGTATAGTAGGTATATAAATAATATTTTTTGAATATTCGGAGTCTTTTGATATTCACTTTCCCTCCACCGGGGTCTGTGACACGTGATTTATTTACTTTTACTGTGTACCATATTTATTATACTGCATGTTTATAAAATGGGGTTTTTCTCCACTACCCACAGGCTATAAAATACAGAACTTGTCCAAGTACATATAAATGTAACAGATAATATTTCCCACAGAAATATTAAATACCTCAATAAATGATGTAACTTTAATAACTGATACAGTGTTTTGACCAAGACTTTCATACAAAACGAGCTCTGACAATAGCCGAAAGGTCTCGTCGGCAGCCACTTGGGTCGCAAGTGACGCAGTCCAGATGCTGTTACGTTTCTTTTCACTAAAACAGGGGCCTTGAGAGCCAGCAAGGGCCCAGAGACAAATAACCTTGCCGAGTTCCCTTCATTGTTAAAAATTAGGATTAAATGGGATTTGAAAAAAAAAAAAAAGATCTCGGGCTTGGGCCCCTCGACTGACACAGTCCACAGAGAGGCAACCCTCTGCCCCCACACACTCTCATCGGCCCTACAATGAAAACCTATAGATAAGGATCAGTCAGGACTAGGTATTTCAGAGAAAAGTCACATTGGGCTATTTTCTGTGTCCACTGCGAGGAATCTAACCTCATTTCTGTTTTTAATTAAAAAATGTCCCCAGCTGGGACAGCGATAAGTATTCGGATTTACAACACTAAAATCAGAGGTTTGATTACCCTCGGTGGACACAGCAGATAGCCCGATGAGGCTCTGCTATAAGAAAACATACACACTATTTAGTACACAACGTAACTGTTACACATGGCTGTGAACTATTGCTACATAAAATTGGTACCCGTCTTGTTACCAGACTTGGATGTAAGAACAGCTTGTTGTTACATTATGATGCACGTACAGAACCTTTGTGTTACACAGCTCTGTGAAACTGTTGCTACTAAATCTGTAAATTAACGACGTCTGATCCACATTCTGACCAGTTGGAGTGTACTCCAGGATCTTTATGTGAAGAATAAAGATATTTAACGGGCTCAGAAAGACATATTTTTATTTCTTAGGAAATAAACAGGAGTAAATTTAATAACCATAACTTGGCAACAACGTGCCTGATGCTAAGTTCCTGAAGAAAAGAAGTTATAAACGAGTCCACCTGTTTGCAAAACAAAGGCGCATCATATTTGTTCTGTTTTGTTTATTCTTTAGCTCAAAGCTACACAATGTGCCCACAAAGGTATCGAAACTCGGATTTTTAATGCTATAAGACTTCAGACCTACTACTGAGAGTCTGGCATGGCCAGCTGTTTAAGGCACACGGCTCGTAATATGAGGGTCGAGGGTTCGAATCCTCTTCGCACCAATCATGCTCGCCTTTTCAGCCGTGTGGGCATTATAATATGACGGTCAATCCCACTATTCGTTGGTAAAGGAGTAGCCCAAGAGTTGGCGGTGGGCGGTGACGACTCGCTGCCTTCCCTCTAGTCTTACACTGCTAAATTAGGAACAGCTAGCGCAGATAGCTCTCGCGTAGCTTTGCGCGAAATTCAAGACAAACCAAACCTACCGCTGAATAACTGAGAAGACATTACCTTTGTGCTGGCATATTGTAAACACGAGTTTTTTTGGAACTGCACTAAGTTACAAGTGAATATAATATGAAATCACACTGCATCTTTAAAAAAATCCTTACCTTATTGCAACTACAGTGAAATCAATAAAAATATAGGCAAGCGTGAGAATCGCATTAGATGCACGAGCTCTTATATAAAAACTATTTGAAACATTGCAGTGTGCATATGTTGTAACTTTTAAGGTTCCTAATCATTCCAATAAACAAAGTTTTACGAAAAATATATTATGTTTAATATTGACTTTTTTCATCTTTCATACGCGTGTTTAATATAACACATAAAATAATTACCAAATTAAATACCAAAATTTAACGTGACTTGTAAACTTGATTTTTTAGGGCTATCTTCAATGTTATAATCCATAGCTTATCGCTGAGAGATCGGGAGATTCTCGGAGCGGTAAATTTACTTTCCTAAACAACAAAATAACTTTCAAAATATTTAAAAGTTCGCCAAGTGTGATGAATTTTAATCAGTAGACATCATAACAATTTCAGTTAAAATTTACAGCTTATCTGAAACTAGAGTATGAACTGTGGAGAAAAAAAAAAAAACACTCGTGTGGGGGAAGAAATTGCATATTTTCCAGAGTTCCGTTCAACGTGATACTATGCATGTGATATCAGAACCATCGAGAGCTCACTGTTCCCAACACTGCTGACTTAGCGAGAGCTCGTGGTAGAGAAGAACAAACACTAGATACAGTATATATAAATGTTGAAAGGAAAAGTATGGAAATGTTTATTCCTAGGTTCCTTAGGGTTATGCAAATACAACATACAAACAAATATATCTTTACTCTTCACGTGAAAAACTTGGAGTATAACTTATTGTGGTCGGTGATGTTATAGTGTAACTTATTGTGGACGGTGATGTTATAGTGTAACTTATTGTGGACGGTGATGTTATAGTATAACTTATTGTGGTCGGTGATGTTATAGTATAACTTACTGTGGTCGGTGAAGTTATAGTGTAACTTACTGTGGTCGGGGATGTTATAGTATAACTTACTGTGGTCGGGGATGTTATAGTATAACTTACTGTGGTCGGTGATGTTATAGTATAACTTATTGTGGTCGGTGATGTTATAGTGTAACTTACTGTGGTCGGTGATGTTATAGTGTAACTTACTGTGGACGGTGACGTTATAGTCTAACTTACTGTGGTCGGTGATGTTATAGTGTAACTTACTGTGGTCGGTGATGTTATAGTGTAACTTACTGTGGACGGTGATGTTATAGTCTGCTATTGTGGTCGGTGATGTTATAGTGTAACTTACTGTGGTCGGTGATGTTATAGTGTAACTTACTGTGGACGGTGATGTTATAGTCTAACTTATTGTGGTCGGTGATGTTATAGTGTAACTTACTGTGGTCGGTGATGTTATAGTGTAACTTACTGTGGACGGTGATGTTATAGTCTAACTTACTGTGGTCGGTGATGTTATAGTATAACTTACTGTGGTCGGTGATGTTATAGTGTAACTTACTGTGGTCGGTTATGTTATAGTGTAACTTATTGTGGACGGTGATGTTATAGTGTAACTTACTGTGGTCGGTGATGTTATAGTGTAACTTACTGTGGACGGTGATGTTATAGTCTAACTTATTGTGGTCGGTGATGTTATAGTGTAACTTACTGTGGTCGGTGATGTTATAGTGTAACTTACTGTGGTCGGTGATGTTATAGTGTAACTTACTGTGGACGGTGATGTTATAGTCTAACTTATTGTGGTCGGTGATGTTATAGTGTAACTTACTGTGGTCGGTGATGTTATAGTGTAACTTACTGTGGACGGTGATGTTATAGTCTAACTTATTGTGGTCGGTGATGTTATAGTGTAACTTACTGTGGTCGGTGATGTTATAGCATAACTTATTGTGGTCGGTGATGTTATAGTGTAACTTACTGTGGTCGGTGATGTTATAGTGTAACTTACTGTGGTCGGTGATGTTATAGTGTAACTTACTGTGGTCGGTGATGTTATAGTGTAACTTACTGTGGTCGGTGATGTTATAGTGTAACTTACTGTGGACGGTGACGTTATAGTCTAACTTACTGTGGTCGGTGACGTTATAGTGTAACTTACTGTGGTCGGTGATGTTATAGTGTAACTTACTGTGGACGGTGATGTTACAGTCTAACTTATTGTGGTCGGTGATGTTATAGTGTAACTTATTGTGGTCGGTGATGTTATAGTGTAACTTACTGTGGTCGGTGATGTTATAGTGTAACTTACTGTGGACGGTGATGTTATAGTCTAACTTACTGTGGTCGGTGATGTTATAGTGTAACTTACTGTGGTCGGTGATGTTATAGTGTAACTTACTGTGGACGGTGATGTTATAGTCTAACTTACTGTGGTCGGTGATGTTATAGTATAACCTACTGTGGTCGGTGATGTTATAGTGTAACTTACTGTGGACGGTGATGTTATAGTCTAACTTACTGTGGTCGGTGATGTTATAGTATAACTTACTGTGGTCGGTGATGTTATAGTGTATCTTACTGTGGTCGGTGATGTTATAGTGTAACTTATTGTGGACGGTGATGTTATAGTGTAACTTATTGTGGTCGGTGATGTTATAGTGTAACTTATTGTGGTCGGTGATGTTATAGTATAACTTATTGTGGTCGGTGATGTTATAGTATAACTTACTGTGGCCGGTGATGTTATAGTATAACTTATTGTGGTCGGTGATGTTATAGTGTAACTTACTGTGGTCGGTGATGTTATAGTGTAACTTACTGTGGTCGGTGATGTTATAGTATAACTTACTGTGGTCGGTGATGTTATAGTATAACTTATTGTGGTCGGTGATGTTATAGTATAACTTATTGTGGTCGGTGATGTTATAGTATAACTTATTGTGGTCGGTGATGTTATAGCATAACCTTATTGTGGTCGGTGATGTTATAGTGTAACTTACTGTGGTCGGTGATGTTATAGTGTAACTTACTGTGGTCGGTGATGTTATAGTGTAACTTACTGTGGTCGGTGATGTTATAGTGTAACTTACTGTGGACGGTGATGTTATAGTCTAACTTACTGTGGTCGGTGATGTTATAGTGTAACTTACCGTGGTCGGTGATGTTATAGTGTAATTTACCGTGGACGGTGATGTTATAGTCTAACTTACTGTGGTCGGTGATGTTATAGTGTAACTTACCGTGGTCGGTGATGTTATAGTGTAATTTACTGTGGACGGTGATGTTATAGTCTAACTTATTGTGGTCGGTGATGTTATAGTGTAACTTACTGTGGTCGGTGATGTTATAGTGTAACTTACTGTGGACGGTGATGTTATAGTCTAACTTACTGTGGTCGGTGATGTTGTAGTGTAACTTACTGTGGTCGGTGATGTTATAGTGTAACTTACCGTGGACGGTGATGTTATAGTCCAACTTACTGTGGTCGGTGATGTTATAGCATAACTTACTGTGGTCGGTGATGTTATAGTATAACCTATTGTGGTCGGTGATGTTATAATGTAACTTACTGTGGTCGGTGATGTTATAGTGTAACTTACCGTGGTCGGTGATGTTATAGTGTAACTTACCGTGGTCGGTGATGTTATAGTGTAACTTACTGTGGTCGGTGATGTTATAGTATAACCATTGTGGTCGGTGATGTTATAGTGTAACTTACTGTGGTCGGTGATGTTATAGTATAACTTATTGTGGTCGGTGATGTTATAGTATAACTTATTGTGGTCGGTGATGTTATAGCATAACTTATTGTGGTCGGTGATGTTATAGTGTAACTTACTGTGGTCGGTGATGTTATAGCATAACCTATTATGGTCGGTGATGTTATAGTATAACTTATTGTGGTCGGTGATGTTATAGTATAACCTATTGTGGTCGGTGATGCTATAGCATAACTTATTGTGGTCGGTGATGTTATAGTATAATTTATTGTGGTCGGTGATGCTATAGCATAACCTATTGTGGTCGGTGATGCTATAGCATAACCCTATTGTGGTCGGTGATGTTATAGTGTAACTTACTGTGGTCGGTGATGCTATAGCATAACTTACTGTGGTCGGTGATGTTATAGTATAACTTACTGTGGTCGGTGATGTTATAGTGTAACTTACTGTGGTCGGTGATGTTATAGTATAACTTATTGTGGTCGGTGATGTTATAGTATAACTTATTGTGGTCGGTGATGTTATAGTGAAACTTACTGTGGTCGGTGATGTTATAGTATAACTTATTGTGGTCGGTGATGTTATAGTGTAACTTACTGTGGTCGGTGATGTTATAGTGTAACTTACTGTGGTCGGTGATGTTATAGTGTAACTTACTGTGGACGGTGATGTTATAGTCTAACTTACTGTGGTCGGTGATGTTATAGTGTAACTTACTGTGGTCGGTGATGCTATAGTGTAATTTACCGTGGACGGTGATGTTATAGTGTAATTTACTGTGGACGGTGATGTTATAGTCTAACTTATTGTGGTCGGTGATGTTGTAGTGTAACTTACTGTGGTCGGTGATGTTATAGTCTAACTTACTGTGGTCGGTGATGTTATAGTATAACTTACTGTGGTCGGTGATGTTATAGTATAACTTATTGTGGTCGGTGATGTTATAATGTAACTTACTGTGGTCGGTGATGTTATAGTGTAACTTACTGTGGTCGGTGATGTTATAGTGTAACTTACTGTGGTCGGTGATGTTATAGTGTAACTTACTGTGGTCGGTGATGTTATAGTGTAACTTACTGTGGTCGGTGATGTTATAGTGTAACTTACTGTGGTCGGTGATGTTATAGTGTAACTTACTGTGGACGGTGACGTTATAGTCTAACTTACTGTGGTCGGTGATGTTATAGTGTAACTTACTGTGGTCGGTGATGTTATAGTGTAACTTACTGTGGACGGTGATGTTACAGTCTAACTTATTGTGGTCGGTGATGTTATAGTGTAACTTACTGTGGTCGGTGATGTTATAGTGTAACTTACTGTGGACGGTGATGTTATAGTCTAACTTATTGTGGTCGGTGATGTTATAGTGTAACTTACCGTGGTCGGTGATGTTATAGTGTAACTTACCGTGGACGGTGATGTTATAGTCTAACTTACTGTGGTCGGTGATGTTATAGTATAACCTTACCGTGGTCGGTGATGTTATAGTGTAACTTACTGTGGACGGTGATGTTATAATGTAACTTACTGTGGTCGGTGATGTTATAGTGTAACTTACTGTGGTCGGTGATGTTATAGTGTATCTTACTGTGGTCGGTGATGTTATAGTGTAACTTACTGTGGTCGGTGATGTTATAGTGTAACTTACTGTGGTCGGTGATGTTATAGTGTAACTTACTGTGGTCGGTGATGTTATAGTGTAACTTACTGTGGTCGGTGATGTTATAGTGTAACTTACTGTGGACGGTGACGTTATAGTCCAACTTACTGTGGTCGGTGATGTTATAGTGTAACTTACTGTGGTCGGTGATGTTATAGTGTAACTTACCGTGGACGGTGATGTTACAGTCTAACTTATTGTGGTCGGTGATGTTATAGTGTAACTTACTGTGGTCGGTGATGTTATAGTGTAACTTACTGTGGACGGTGATGTTATAGTCTAACTTATTGTGGTCGGTGATGTTATAGTGTAACTTACTGTGGTCGGTGATGTTATAGTGTAACTTACCGTGGACGGTGATGTTATAGTCTAACTTACTGTGGTCGGTGATGTTATAGTATAACTTACTGTGGTCGGTGATGTTATAGTGTAACTTACCGTGGACGGTGATGTTATAGTCTAACTTACTGTGGTCGGTGATGTTATAGCATAACTTACTGTGGTCGGTGATGTTATAGTGTATCTTACCGTGGTCGGTGATGTTATAGTGTAACTTATTGTGGACGGTGATGTTATAGTATAACCCATTGTGGTCGGTGATGTTATAGTGTAACTTATTGTGGTCGGTGATGTTATAGCATAACCTATTGTGGTCGGTGATGTTATAGCATAACCTACTGTGGCCGGTGATGTTATAGCATAACTTATTGTGGTCGGTGATGCTATAGTGTAACTTACTGTGGTCGGTGATGTTATAGCATAACTTACTGTGGTCGGTGATGTTATAGCATAACTTACTGTGGTCGGTGATGTTATAGTGTAACTTACTGTGGTCGGTGATGCTATAGTATAACCTATTGTGGTCGGTGATGTTATAGTATAACTTATTGTGGTCGGTGATGTTATAGTGAAACTTACTGTGGTCGGTGATGTTATAGTATAACCTATTGTGGTCGGTGATGTTATAGTGTAACTTACCGTGGTCGGTGATGTTATAGTGTAACTTACTGTGGTCGGTGATGTTATAGTGTAACTTACCGTGGACGGTGATGTTATAGTCCAACCCACTGTGGTCGGTGATGTTATAGTGTAACTTACCGTGGTCGGTGATGCTATAGTGTAATTTACCGTGGACGGTGATGTTATAGTGTAATTTACCGTGGACGGTGATGCTATAGTCCAACTTATTGTGGTCGGTGATGTTGTAGTGTAACTTACTGTGGTCGGTGATGTTATAGTCTAACTTACCGTGGTCGGTGATGTTATAGTATAACTTACTGTGGTCGGTGATGTTATAGTATAACTTATTGTGGTCGGTGATGTTATAATGTAACTTACTGTGGTCGGTGATGTTATAGTGTAACTTACCGTGGTCGGTGATGTTATAGTGTAACTTACCGTGGTCGGTGATGTTATAGTGTAACTTACTGTGGTCGGTGATGTTATAGTGTAACTTACTGTGGTCGGTGATGTTATAGTGTAACTTACCGTGGTCGGTGATGTTATAGTGTAACTTACTGTGGACGGTGACGTTATAGTCTAACCTACTGTGGTCGGTGATGTTATAGTGTAACTTACTGTGGTCGGTGATGTTATAGTGTAACTTACTGTGGACGGTGATGTTACAGTCTAACTTATTGTGGTCGGTGATGTTATAGTGTAACTTACTGTGGTCGGTGATGTTATAGTGTAACTTACCGTGGACGGTGATGTTATAGTCTAACTTATTGTGGTCGGTGATGTTATAGTGTAACTTACCGTGGTCGGTGATGTTATAGTGTAACTTACTGTGGACGGTGATGTTATAGTCTAACTTACTGTGGTCGGTGATGTTATAGCATAACCACTGTGGTCGGTGATGTTATAGTGTAACTTACTGTGGACGGTGATGTTATAATGTAACTTACTGTGGTCGGTGATGTTATAGTGTAACTTACCGTGGTCGGTGATGTTATAGTGCATCTTACCGTGGTCGGTGATGTTATAGTGTAACTTACTGTGGTCGGTGATGTTATAGTGTAACTTACTGTGGTCGGTGATGTTATAGTGTAACTTACCGTGGTCGGTGATGTTATAGTGTAACTTACTGTGGTCGGTGATGTTATAGTGTAACTTACTGTGGACGGTGACGTTATAGTCTAACTTACTGTGGTCGGTGATGCTTATAGTGTAACTTACTGTGGTCGGTGATGTTATAGTGTAACTTACTGTGGACGGTGATGTTACAGTCCAACTTATTGTGGTCGGTGATGTTATAGTGTAACTTACCGTGGTCGGTGATGTTATAGTGTAACTTACTGTGGACGGTGATGTTATAGTCTAACTTATTGTGGTCGGTGATGTTATAGTGTAACTTACCGTGGTCGGTGATGTTATAGTGTAACTTACTGTGGACGGTGATGTTATAGTCTAACTTACTGTGGTCGGTGATGTTATAGTATAACTTACTGTGGTCGGTGATGTTATAGTGTAACTTACTGTGGACGGTGATGTTATAGTCCAACTTACCGTGGTCGGTGATGTTATAGCATAACTTACTGTGGTCGGTGATGTTATAGTGTATCTTACCGTGGTCGGTGATGTTATAGTGTAACTTATTGTGGACGGTGATGTTATAGCATAACCATTGTGGTCGGTGATGTTATAGTGTAACTTATTGTGGTCGGTGATGTTATAGTATAACTTATTGTGGTCGGTGATGTTATAGTATAACTTACTGTGGTCGGTGATGTTATAGCATAACTTATTGTGGTCGGTGATGTTATAGTGTAACTTACTGTGGTCGGTGATGTTATAGTATAACTTATTGTGGTCGGTGATGTTATAGTATAACTTATTCTGGTCGGTGATGTTATAGTATAACTTACTGTGGTCGGTGATGTTATAGCATAACCCTATTGTGGTCGGTGATGTTATAGTGTAACTTACTGTGGTCGGTGATGTTATAGTGTAACTTATTGTGGTCGGTGATGTTATAGTATAACTTATTGTGGTCGGTGATGTTATAGTATAACTTATTGTGGTCGGTGATGTTATAGCATAACCTATTGTGGTCGGTGATGTTATAGTGTAACTTACTGTGGTCGGTGATGTTATAGTGTAACTTACTGTGGTCGGTGATGTTATAGCATAACTTACTGTGGTCGGTGATGTTATAGTATAACTTATTGTGGTCGGTGATGTTATAGTGTAACTTACTGTGGTCGGTGATGTTATAGTGTAACTTACTGTGGTCGGTGATGTTATAGTGTAACTTACTGTGGTCGGTGATGCTATAGTATAACCTATTGTGGTCGGTGATGTTATAGTCCAACTTATTGTGGTCGGTGATGTTATAGTATAACCCATTGTGGTCGGTGATGCTATAGTGTAACTTACTGTGGTCGGTGATGTTATAGTATAACCTATTATGGTCTGTGATGCTTATAGCATAACTTATTGTGGTCGGTGATGTTATAGTATAACCTATTGTGGTCGGTGATGTTATAGCATAACCTTATTGTGGTCGGTGATGCTATAGCATAACCTTATTGTGGTCGGTGATGTTATAGCATAACCTAGTGTGGTCGGTGATGTTATAGTGTAACTTACTGTGGTCGGTGATGTTATAGTGTAACCTTATCGTGGTCGGTGATGTTATAGCATAACCTATTGTGGTCGGTGATGTTATAGTGTAACTTACTGTGGTCGGTGATGTTATAGTATAACCTATTGTGGTCGGTGATGCTATAGTGTAACTTACTGTGGTCGGTGCTGTTATAGCATAACCTATTGTGGTCGGTGATGTTATAGTATAACCTATTGTGGTCTGTGATGTTATAGCATAACCTATTGTGGTCGGTGATGCTATAGCATAACTTATTGTGGTCGGTGATGTTATAGTATAACTTATTGTGGTCGGTGATGTTATAGTATAACCCCCATTGTGGTCGGTGATGTTATAGTGTAACTTACCGTGGTCGGTGATGTTATAGTGTAACTTACTGTGGTCGGTGATGTTATAGTGTAACTTACTGTGGACGGTGATGTTATAGTCTAACCTACTGTGGTCGGTGATGTTATAGTGTAACTTTACCGTGGTCGGTGATGTTATAGTGCAATTTACCGTGGACGGTGATGTTATAGTCCAACTTACTGTGGTCGGTGATGTTATAGTGTAACTTACTGTGGTCGGTGATGTTATAGTGTAATTTACCGTGGACGGTGATGTTATAGTCCAACTTATTGTGGTCGGTGATGTTATAGTGTAACTTACTGTGGTCGGTGATGTTATAGTGTAACTTACCGTGGACGGTGATGTTATAGTCCAACTTATTGTGGTCGGTGATGCTGTAGTGTAACTTACTGTGGTCGGTGATGTTATAGTGTAACTTACCGTGGACGGTGATGTTATAGTCTAACTTACTGTGGTCGGTGATGTTATAGTATAACTTACTGTGGTCGGTGATGTTATAGCATAACTTATTGTGGTCGGTGATGTTATAATGTAACTTACCGTGGTCGGTGATGTTATAGTGTAACTTACCGTGGTCGGTGATGTTATAGTGTAACTTACTGTGGTCGGTGATGTTATAGTGTAACTTACTGTGGTCGGTGATGTTATAGCATAACCTATTGTGGTCGGTGATGCTATAGTGTAACTTACTGTGGTCGGTGATGCTATAGCATAACTTATTGTGGTCGGTGATGTTATAGTATAACCTATTGTGGTCGGTGATGTTATAGCATAACTTATTGTGGTCGGTGATGTTATAGTGTAACTTATTGTGGTCGGTGATGTTATAGTGTAACTTACTGTGGTCGGTGATGTTATAGTATAACTTATTGTGGTCGGTGATGTTATAGTGTAACTTACTGTGGTCGGTGATGTTATAGTGTAACTTACTGTGGTCGGTGATGTTATAGTGTAACTTATTGTGGTCGGTGATGTTATAGTGTAACTTACTGTGGTCGGTGATGTTATAGTGTAACTTACTGTGGACGGTGATGTTATAGTCTAACTTATTGTGGTCGGTGATGTTGTAGTGTAACTTACTGTGGTCGGTGATGTTATAGTGTAACTTACTGTGGACGGTGATGTTATAGTCTAACTTACTGTGGTCGGTGATGTTATAGTCTAACTTACTGTGGTCGGTGATGTTATAGTATAACTTATTGTGGTCGGTGATGTTATAATGTAACTTACTGTGGTCGGTGATGTTATAGTGTAACTTACTGTGGTCGGTGATGTTATAGTGTAACTTACTGTGGTCGGTGATGTTATAGTGTAACTTACTGTGGTCGGTGATGTTATAGTGTAACTTACTGTGGTCGGTGATGTTATAGTATAACTTATTGTGGTCGGTGATGTTATAGTGTAACTTACTGTGGTCGGTGATGTTATAGTATAACTTATTGTGGTCGGTGATGCTATAGTGTAACTTACTGTGGTCGGTGATGTTATAGTATAACTTATTATGGTCGGTGATGTTATAGTATAACTTATTGTGGTCGGTGATGTTATAGCATAACCTTATTGTGGTCGGTGATGTTATAGCATAACTTATTGTGGTCGGTGATGCTATAGTATAATTTATTGTGGTCGGTGATGCTATAGTATAACCTATTGTGGTCGGTGATGTTATAGTATAACCTATTGTGGTCGGTGATGCTATAGTGTAACTTACTGTGGTCGGTGATGTTATAGTATAACCTACTGTGGTCGGTGATGTTATAGTGTAACTTACTGTGGTCGGTGATGTTATAGTGTAACTTACCGTGGTTGGTGATATTATAGCATAACTTATTGTGGTCGGTGATGTTATAGCATAACCTATTGTGGTCGGTGATGTTATAGCATAACTTATTGTGGTCGGTGATGTTATAGCGTAACTTACTGTGGTCGGTGATGTTATAGCATAACCCATTGTGGTCGGTGATGTTATAGTGTAACCACTGTGGTCGGTGATGTTATAGTGTAACTTACTGTGGTCGGTGATGTTATAGTGTAACTTACTGTGGACGGTGATGTTATAGTCTAACTTACCGTGGTCGGTGATGTTATAGTGTAACTTACCGTGGTCGGTGATGTTATAGTGTAATTTACTGTGGACGGTGATGTTATAGTCTAACTTATTGTGGTCGGTGATGTTATAGTGTAACTTACTGTGGTCGGTGATGTTATAGTGTAACTTACTGTGGACGGTGATGTTATAGTCTAACTTATTGTGGTCGGTGATGTTGTAGTGTAACTTACTGTGGTCGGTGATGCTATAGTGTAACTTACTGTGGACGGTGATGTTATAGTCTAACTTACTGTGGTCGGTGATGTTATAGCATAACTTACTGTGGTCGGTGATGCTATAGCATAACTTATTGTGGTCGGTGATGTTATAATGTAACTTACTGTGGTCGGTGATGTTATAGTGTAACTTACTGTGGTCGGTGATGTTATAGTATAACCTATTGTGGTCGGTGATGTTATAATGTAACCTTACTGTGGTCGGTGATGTTATAGTGTAACTTACCGTGGTCGGTGATGTTATAGTGTAACTTACTGTGGTCGGTGATGTTATAGTGTAACTTACTGTGGTCGGTGATGTTATAGTGTAACTTACTGTGGTCGGTGATGTTATAGTATAACTTATTGTGGTCGGTGATGTTATAGTGTAACTTACTGTGGTCGGTGATGTTATAGTATAACTTACTGTGGTCGGTGATGTTATAGTGTAACTTACTGTGGTCGGTGATGTTATAGTGTAACTTACTGTGGACGGTGATGTTATAGTATAACTTATTGTGGTCGGTGATGTTATAGTGTAACTTACTGTGGTTGGTGATATTATAGTATAACTTATTGTGATCGGTGATATTATAGTATAACTTACTGTGGTTGGTGATATTATAGTATAACATAAAGGCCCGGCATGGCCAAGCGTATTAAGGCGTGCGACTCGTAATCTGAGGGTCGCGGGTTTGCATCCCCGTCGCGCCAAACATGCTCGTCCTTTCAGCTGTGGGGGCGTTATAATGTGACGGTCAATCACTCTACTCGTTGATAAAAAAGTAACCCAAGAGTTGGCGGTGAGTGGTGATGACTAGCTGCCTTCCCTCTAGTCTTACACTGCTAAATTAGGGACGGCTAGCGTAGATAGTCCTCGAGTAGCTTTGTGCGAAATTAAAAACAAACAAAGAAACAGTATAACTTATTGTACTTGGTGATATTATACTGTAACTTATTGTCATATTTTTGTATAATGATAGTTAACTTATTCACAGTAACATCCTCTTAAAAATGGACAAAGTGTTCCACTCAAAAACTAATTAAAGATACATTTGAGCTTAAGTTTAGTAACATATCACTATCCGTTCTATATAATTTGAAATTTAAAAGGGTCGGCATAACTTCTGTCCACAATAACTCGGTGGTAAGCCGTGAAAGCATATGACGCTAGAAACGGGATTTCGATACTTATGATGGCCACAGAGACCAATGCTGTGTATCTTTGTTTTTAACAACATCTAACAACGTTAAAAGAACGCTAAGATACCAACACAAGGTGTCTAAAACTGTTTAAGAAAAGTGTTTAGTTAAATATTAGAATTATCGAAACCTACGTTTTTTTTCTGTCCTTTTGAACCCGTGATCCTCAGATTACGAGTCAAGCGCCCTAACCACCTGGCCATGCTGGGCCTAATATAACCGAAATGGCCCTTGCCCCACGATGTTTTCATCCTCTTGGGAAAATAAAACAAACAAACCCTAAAATATATACTCATCCACAGAAATGTCGGAGTATGTGTCCAGATTTTCTTCCTACCCCAGTTTGTTCTCGAAGTTTTAATATTTTCCAAAATCACAATTTTCTACTATTTTACGAAAAACAGCTGACTTGGAATGGAATTTGACCGTTGTGCCACAATCACTAAACATAACTGATTTGCCCCCGAAGGACACAGCTTTTGTACCAAAGTTAATCAAAATCAAATTAAACATTTTCAAGTTATACTGTTCACACACACACACACAACGTACGTGTGAAAACAGTACCCCGCTCTCTGGCGGTGATAATAATTCAGGTTTGCTATTCCTTCACGTTGAAATTAACTTTTTCAGTCCTAATACACAATATTAACAAGGCGTATTTTTGTCCTTAAACTTTATCTTTTTTGAATTATTGTAAATGAAATAAAGACAACATCAATTAGACCAGAGTTGCGCTACAGAAACTTGGTTTCTTCAATGTACGTTGAAGTAACAGCATAGTTATGGATTTTCGAAAGTTGTTTTTTTGTGTGTTCTTGAATTTCGCGCAAAACTACACGAGGGCTATCTGCGCTAACCATCCATAATTTAGCACAGAAAGACCAGAGGGAAGGCAGCTAGTCATCACCACCCATCGCCAACTCTTGGGCTACTCTTTTACCAACAAATAGTGAGATTGATCGTCACTTTATAATGCCCCCACGGCTGAAAGGACGAGCATGTTTGGTGTGACTGGGATTTGAACCCACAACCTTCAGACCTTAACCACCTGGCCATACTGGGCCTTTTCTAAACTTAAATGATAATTTATCCTAGATGATCTCACAATCACACAAACTAACTTGAAAGCTAAGGAATTATTTTCGTTAGATTTTAACTCTATAATTTAGGTTATAAGTAGTCATATATTATTAAATATTCAACCCATTTTAATATGTTAACTCATCAGTTTTTAATGTTTCGATTATTAAGTACCTGAAGCAGACTTCGACTTTTCACAGTCAGGTTCATAGAAGGAGTATGTTGTACTCGAGTGTAATTAAAACTGTTATGAATGTTTAAACACGGCTGCAGTTACGCAATTATTTTATGGTTGTTTTATTTTTTTAGTTACTGTATTTTACCTTTATTGTTTAACATTACTAAGATAATATAATTATAATAAAATAAAAAATAATATCTATGTGCTTTCTTAGTTTGAAATATGTTGGAGAAAATCATTGCGCATTTTAACTCACCTAAATAACGGGTAACAGCATCACGTTTCATGATGGACTTTCTCTCTTCAGTATCGACTGCTGGTTGCTCCTGGAAATAATCTACTCTCGAGTCAGAGATATTCCTCGTACGTCTCGGTGAGCGCCACCTAGGGGGAAGCGCGGGGCCTTCTTCAAAATTTGATCTGTTTTGACATTCCTGTTGAGCACGTTGAAGGGCGTCAGAAGAAATATTTCCACGACTGTTGTTACCCACATCGTCCCCATGGGGTAAATGCTGTTGTTTGGTGTATCTGTTTATTACCGGCGAATCTAGTGAATGACTAGACTGAAAACCTTCATTAGGTTTAGCTTTATACTCCACCTGCGAAACGGATTTTTTAATCTCTTTTCCACCACCAGGTGGCGCTGATCGACCTTGAACTTCTGAGTGAGCTGTTTTCTTGTCTTGGTCAGGTCGAGATCCAGATGGACTGCTGGAAGTTCGGTGTACGACAAACCTCTTAATACTAAACGGCATTTCTCTCACTAATGTTTGTCCTGACACGATAGAATACTTTTCTGGAAAACAGACAAACGCAGTCAAGTTTAATGTTATTTTAAACAACTCATACGGTTCATTTTTCAGACTTTATATCTAGGTGTATTGTTTTATCTGAAATCATTCATTTCGAGTAAAGTGGTACAGTTCTTAGACTGTATGGATATAAATTTATATATATATCGAGAGATATATATACAAATACTTTATTAGATTACAATTATTTATTTCTACAGCTAGCCTTGTGACTTTAAAAAAAAATTCGTGGTTTATTTCTCTGTTTGTTTTGCTGAAAAACAGTAAAAAGTCTTATTTGTTATAGACCTAATTTGGGTATATAATTGTTACTAGATTTAACATTTAGTCTCCTCAAAGGGTCCTACCCATAATTCAGTGGAAAAATAATGTTAAAATCTACAATATTGTAATAAAACTGGCCTAACACCGTAGCAATTGTGACGAAAAAAATTAACTTGCGAATATAGTATCTAAGACTGCAGTCTAATATTTGTTTCTATTTCTCTCTTGACAGACACTTGGACATTGGAACAAATCCAGCTGTTACGAAAACGAACAGATTAAATCTTTAAACTAAGAAATATTTTGCCAAAATAAAAATAAATATCTTAATTTTGCCTGTTACTTGAAATAGCAAAATATTAAACAAATTTTTTAAAACAACACTACACACAATAAATTATTGGTATAAAAACTGAGAAAGAGTGCTTAACGATCGTTCCATACCTTTTGCTTACACGGAATTGTAATAAGTTTCCTCCCTGTAGTGTTCACTGTTAGTTAAGACTTCAACAGTGTTATTCATGTTAACGGCGTATATTATATATACTCTTCATCCATTCAATGTCTGTTATGTGCACTACTAAACAAATGGATCAAAATGCGAGGTAGCTGTGATCAAGTCGAAATTGCTCACTGAAGTCACTATACTCTCGAAGCAGGGAATATCAGCGTACTGATGTATTCCCTTTCAGGTGTTATCCAGCTGTTACAACAACCACAGCTGTGAGTGTATGATTTACCCTTCCAGGGTAGAGCATTATCATAAATACCATCACTAACACCTTTCGCGGTTCCGTAGGTACTAACAGTGTTTTTGTTTTTTATTGGAGAATGCACAAACAGCGATGTATCAACGTATGTGCTATAAGGATTGTTAGAAAAGACCTTTAAAGGAAAGCTACTACATATAATATAAATAGCGAAGAATATTTCAGATTTTCAAAGTAATTCTATCATGCACAAAATGTTGCAAAAGAAAAAAATACATTTTAAGAATGCTAGTCATGCAAAAATTAGATGGTTACAAAAAGAACCTTGTGATATTTATTTTATGTTTCCACTATGAGCTTCATTAACATAACCCTTGCCACCTGGTGGAAGAATGTGCCATCATATCTTTACACGAACGTAAAGTCAGTGTGTATTTAGGCAGAAATGTTCAGGATACGTGTGAGTTTTTTTTATAGCAAAACCACATCGGGCTATCTGCTGTGTGCATCGAGGGGAATCGAACCCCTTATTTTAGCGTTGTAAATCCGAAAATTTGGAATACAGTCAAAATTATACATGTAGCCAGAAATATTGTGTGTTTAGTCGGATCTTTAACTAAATACACGATACACTCACAGAGAGCCATCAGTTATTTCGTCAGATATAGTGTTATTAATTAAGCATACACTGTCGGTTTTATTGTCTGTAACCAAACATATATATAACTGTTTAATAATGATATCAAAGGTTTATTTTATTTTAATCGAAGTCAAACTGGAAACAAATCAGCGACGTAAAGGCTTAATGCATTCTCTGATTTGACACACCCTCTGCTGTGGAATTCAGGTTCGCCTGTTCAAGGCTCATTGGCATAGCTCGAGTCAGCAAAACAAAGCAACCTAGTAAAGCTTCACATAGTGGTTATACGTATGTGATATATGCATATGGAACATTTAATGTCTTTGAAACTCATATTAAATCAGTTGAGATGTTTCATTAATACCTGGCAATCCGACAAATATAATTGTACAGTAGTGTACACTAGACAAAGTGTTTAATAATGATAATAAATTTATCTCTTCATCGAGATGATTTAAAATATATCATGATGAATTTTAAGGATTCAAAACCCCATAAGTATCATATACATAATATATACAACCAGAATTATTACGGATATAGCCAGAACTGTCGTGTATTTAATTAAAATGTAATGTTTACAGTAAAAACGTATAGTCAGAACATTTTGGCGCATAGTTCTGAATTACCACGGATATGATCACAAGTGTATTTAGTATTTCCAGTCAAAGGTATAGGGTGCATGATTGTGGGGTATACACAGTCAGAACTAACGGGTGCATAATTAAATACAAAGTGTAAATAGTCAGGGCCACATGGTACATAATTAAATACAGAGGGTAAATAGTCAGGGCCACCTGGTACATAATCAAATACAGAGGGTAAATAGTCAGGGCCACCTGGTACATAATTAAATACAGAGGGTAAATAGTCAGGGCCACCTGGTACATAATTAAATACAGAGGGTAAAGAGTCAGGGCCACCTGGCACATAATTAAATACAGAGGGTAAGGTCAGGGCCACCTGGAACATAATTAAATACAGAGGGTAAAGAGTCAGTGCCAAATGGTACATAATTAAATACAGAGGGTAAATAGTCTGGGCCACCTGGCACATAATTAATTACAGAGGGTAAAGAGTGAGGGCCAAATGGTGCATAATGAAATACAGAAAGTAAAGAGTCAGAGCCAAATGGTGCATATTAAATATGCCCCGCTAGTACAGCGGTATGTATCCGGATTTGCAACGCTAAAATCAGGGGTTCAATTCCCCTCAGTGAGCTGCGCAGATAGCCCTTTGTGGCTTTGCTATACGATAAACACACACACGCATATTAAATACAGAGGGTAAATAGAACTATCTGGTACATAATTAAATAGATAATTCAGATCTATTGGGAATATAATTAATAAACTACAGAATGTAAACGGTCAGGGTTATATATTCGACATGAACCCTAGAACTTCTACAGATTCATTTTGAATGTGAAATAGTTAAAATTTGGGTCCGATCTCCGCAGCGAGAACAGTGCAGTGTCCATTTCATAGCATCGTCCTAAAGAACGAACAAACACTAAAATGACATTTCTTAACTTACAACAAAAAAGCAAATTGAGAAAGATATCGCTAAAGATGTAGATGATATACTGGATCACTGGACAGAAAACTGGCTAGATGGTAGAAAACAGAGGGTTGTCATAAATGGAGTTCAGACAAACTGGTTTACATGTTACAAGTGAGACAGCTCAGGGCTTTGCTTGATTTACATCGAATATATAAATGAAGGAATGGTCAACAGATTGTTGTTTAAATTTGTTGATGATGTTAAAGGGTGTTGCTAGCTGTGAGGAGCATACTACTGCTTTACAGTGGAATTTGAATTATTTGGAAAGTTGGGCGAATAAACGGCAAATGGCTTTTAGTTATAATAAACGTAATGTAATACATGTGGGACATAATTTCAATTATGAATATAGTCTGATGCGAATAATCTTAACAGTGTTATGAAATATAAAGACCTTGGGATTCTGGTTCATCCGTGTCGTAAGCAATCCAAGCAGTGTGCCGTTGCTTGAAAAAGGGGAAAGTTGGGTTTTAGGTTGATTCAAAGATACTGAACACATGTGTAAAGTGGTAATGATGTAATGTGTGAGACCACATTCGGGAGTACTTATTCAATGTGGAATGATACTTCCGACGGAAAGGTTATCACACAAAAAAATGGTTAATACTCCTGAAAATTACCCCTGAAGAAGAATGATAAGAATTAGAGAGGGTCCGACTGAGGTGTTTGAGATTCTTAAGGGAATAGATAGCGATAATATCTATTCGTCTTTCATATCTAACGGTGACAACTGTAAGAATGGAAGACACAAGTATTAATTTTGGCAGAGAAGAAGTAATTTTTGGCTAAAACAGCTTTATTCTTCTAACAAGGTGGATAACCTTTGACATTGGTTGCTTTGAAATGTGGTAGATGCAGTTAATTTAAGGGAAAACTTGATAAATATTTGAATGATAGATTGACTTTGAGAATATATACATATATATAGTTTTTAATTCTATTTCTGATGGATTTACTGTTATATATTTATTTTAATATTGATGCTTGTTTCATTTAAGTATATATTTAAAAATGCCTGTAACTTATATTGTTAAATCTGTATTGTGAAATCCCCACCTACTCAGTAAATTTGTAGAAGATTCTCGAATGTGAGAATCGACAATGTATCAGATCATCCCATATATAATGTCCGAAAATTTAATACAGAAAGTGCATCATCGTTTCTGTCTTTGTAGAAGGTTTTAATGACTAAAATATGTAGTAGGACGTGTATAAAAATGTTCAGACATATAAAAAAACTAACCCAACTCTACCTTTTCAGATAATTAACCAAATAAGCCCTTATGAAGATGGATGTGTCTGAGGAGCACATCAGGCATGTAATGATTTATGAGTTTAAAAAAGGCAATAGTGCAGCAGAAACTACACGAAACATTCAAGGTGTTTACGGTGCGGAGTCTCTAAATGACAGAAAATGTCGAAGGTGGTTTCAGAAGTTCAGATCAGGTGACTACAGCTTAACTGACGTGCCACGTTCAGGTCGTCCTGTTGAGTTTAATGATTACGTGCTGCTGACTGCACTTGATGAAGATTGTGCTGTAACAGCTGAAGAACTAGCATAAAAAGCTTAATTCAACCCATTCAACAGTTCACCATTATCTGCAACGGCTTGGAAAAGTGTCAAAACTTAAAAATGGGTCCCCCCACGATTTGACAGAAGCCAACCTTAGAGCAACCTTTATACAAATGTTTATCGCCGCAGAAAATGGCTCAGTGCAGATAAACTGGCTAAAGCACAGTCCAAAATGGACCTCCATCCTACGAAAGTAGTCTTGTTAAGCGTTTGGTGGGATATATTGGTGCGATCCACTTTCAGTTGCTGCCATTCAACGTACCGATTACATCAGAGTTCTACTGTCAACAGTTAGAGCACTTGGATGTTGCACTGAAAGAAAATAAGCCTGTTTTGATCAATTATAAAGGTGTTGTGTTACACCACGATAATGCACGGCCCCATACAACAAGGATCACATTAGTGAAGATTGAAGAGCTAGACTGGGGAAAACGTCCACATCCTCCTTATTCTCCAGACCTTATTATCTGATTATCATCTATTTCGAAGTATGCAGAACCATCTTGATGGAAAAGAGCTTGGAACACATTACAAATATCAAAACGACACTCTCTACATTCTTTTCCTCCAAACACCAAGGATTTTATAGAAGTGACATTCAGAAGCTTGTGAATCGTTGACAGGAAGTAATTAATAATAATGGAACATACATTATTGATTAAATAACATTAAAAGTGTTTGAAATCCTTTCTTTTTTTCTGAACCTAAAATCGGACATTACTTATGGGATGGCCTAATATGTGTATATGAATGCCAGTACTGTCGTTTTAGCTGAAAGTTCTAGAAACTCGCTTCATGCATATAAAACGTTAACAATGCAGCACAGCAAGAGAAAGTACATATTATTGGTTTACTACAGTTGGTATATAATAAACCACGGAAGCTATAATTGTGTTTAACACTTATTAGTCGGGAACTTCATATATTGACCAGGAAAATTTGTAGATTTCTAACATTACACACTGTTTAACTTCAGTGGATTAACATCAGACTTTAGTATTTTTGGGAAAACATTATACAATTTAAGCTGTGAAAAATTTGCGTGTGGTCAGCGAATAGTTAGCTAGCTCCCTGTTAAATTAAATGCACCCGTCCGTATTAGATCAGAATTCACTCATCGTGAACCATCAGTAGAACATCAAGGAAGTTCCGTATTAGATAAAAGACACAATATTGTTTGTAAGTTTGTACAACTTTTGTATATAAATCATTATTTATAATAATTATGTGTAATAATCGTTATTATAAATTGTATTGTTGTTTGTATATTAAAATATATTTGTTTTAAGAAAGAAACTGTGTATCAGTCTTGTTGGTAAATTCAATAAAATTTAAACATCTCTGTATATAATTAACTTTTGAATTTACATTACAGGTTAACTCAGTTTCATTCACAAAACAGAAAACTAAAAAACAACCTTACAAAAAGAGACATTAATTCCATTAAAAACCTAAAACAAGACAAAAACATAAAAATTCTAAAAGCAGATAAAGGTAACGCTATAGTCATAATGAACATGAATGAATACATTCAAAAAAATGAATAACATCTTATCAGACACGAACAAATTTAAACCAATACACACAAATCCAACAAAGACACACGAGACGCAACTGAACAAATTACTACTACAAATGAAAAAAGCCAACACAATTTCACAAACACTTTATTCCTACCTACGTAAAACCGACTCTCGCACACCGCAAATATACGGCATCCCCAAACCTCATAAACCAGATTGTCCATTACGACCAATAATGTCCACATATGAATCGTTTAATTACAATCTTGGTAAATACATAGCATGGGCATTCTCTAAATATGTAACATCAGCCAGCTCATTCATCAAAGACTCTTTTAATTTCAAGTCTAATCTAAATCAACTTAATCATAAAGCCTTAATGGCCAGTTTCGATGTTATATCCCTCTTTACAGAAGTTCCAACCACTGAAGCCTGCAAGATAGCCTTAGAACTCTATATCCGAGACCCTAACCCAACTATAGAAATTCCCAGTAACCAGTTAGCAACCCTCATAGAATTCACCACGATAAAGACCAACTTCATGTTCAACAACCAAAACTATATACAAACAAATGGCTAAGCATGGGCAACCCAGTATCACCAGTTCTAGCCAATATTTTATGACACAAGTTGAAACACAAGCAATTAACACAGCATTACATCCACCACTATACTGGTACAGATATGTAGATGACACGGTTGTGGATTCAAATCTACAGAACACATACTTAATTTTTTTCAATCACATTAACTCTATACATCCCAACATTAACTTCACATGTGAACAGGAAGAAAGCAATCAAATATCATTTCTTAACCTCAAAATTACAAGAACTGACACACAATTCAAAACAGAAATCCACCGAAAAATCACCCATACTGGACTATACATTCCTTGGGACTCAGCACATGAAACAAAACAAAAACTCAACATACTAAGAAACCAAATAAACACAGCCATAAAACTATGCTCACCAGATAAAATTAACGATGAATTAGACAAAATAAAACAATACTTCATCAACATCAATAAGTTTCCACAAACCGTAGAAAACATTATACGCACACACCTAGACAAAAAGCAAAATCAACCACCAACTAAAGTAAATACAGCTCACGAATCAAAAACCACGAAACCATATACTGCTGTATACCATATATTCCTGACATCAGCAAACAAATAACCAACATTTGGCAAAAATTAGTAACAAAATATGACATTCCAGCTAATACCAAATTTATTCAAAAACCAGGCACAAAACTGAGGTCTATACTATGTAAAAACTACACTGACAAACACCACACCAACATTATTTATAAAATACAATGTGATAACTGCCACGACTTCTATATTGGAGAAACAAGTAGGAAAATGGAAACCAGATTCAAAGAACATAAAAAGTCACCTTCACACGTTTTCGAACACTGCAAGTCAAATAAACACAACATAACCATAGAAAACACTCAAATACTAAATAAAGAAACAAACATAAACAAACGAAAAATTAAAGAAGCCTTACTTATACAACAACTTAAACCCAAAATAAACCAATATAAAGGAACGCCTTTATACCTATATTAATATAATAAAATAAATAAAATTATATATTCAAACATCTAATACCGCCCTCTACATTTCGACACACAGTTACACAACCCCTTTCAAACATGTGGTCAGCTTCCGGTCAGTTACCTCTTTCTTTGTGAACCTGACGATGACCGAAGAAGGTCGAAACGTTGTTCGCTCTTCTATATAAAATATTTTCTCAACCCAAACGAGCCGTTTTTGCATATAAATTTCAGTTTCATTCTGTTTCAAATTATAATACGTAACAAATCTGGTAAATGGACAGCCTAGATGAGCCAAAAGGTCTCTTATTGTCACTTAATGCTATGTTATTTTACATATAAAACATGGCTGATGTAACTAGCTCTTTTAAACTATGCTTAAGGGTTTTAACTTTATAACATAACAAGCCTAATTTACAACAACTTAACAAAAGAAATATATTTGAACTACAGGGTGTTCGAAAAGTCACTGTGTACTTACATATTTATTAACAGACATGTTTCAATATAGAATACAGGAGGTAAATATGAATGACAATTATATACAATGTTGAAAGTGACCCCCGTTGGCATCAATAGAGGCTTGGATCCTTCTTATTTTGTTTCTAAACACCGCTATCAGTTGCTGGCTCGAAATAGACTGAATGAATGCTGTTATCGCTGCTTTAAAAACTGCACAGCGACTTTCCGAACACCCTGTAGTTTTGAGACTGAAAATCATTTTGAAACAACTCATCCTTGTCGATTGTTAGTTAACCTTAACTGATCCAACGGAGGACTGTAACAACTGAAAGTGTTTTGATTTAGTTCTAACAATATTATGTTGTTTTTCACACGTATTATCCTTAAAGGATAGGAATTATGCCTCGTCTGTTTCGGCGCAGTGTATGTCAGTTCGAATATTCAGGGTGTCTTAGAAGTCTGTAACCATACAGAAAATGGACATTGTATTCTAAAGGTTCAACAAACACGTTTCTAACGTCAGTTGTACATATTTCAGGAAAGCAGACATCCTGATGGCGTAGCTGACCAAGATCGTACATGTGTATTGCTGTTTGTGGCATGCAGTTTGAATAATAAGTAAATAATAAATTGTCTATTTTCCCCTATGGACTCAGACTTCTATGACACCCTGCATTTTACGCGGTCTTCCACCAACAAAACATTTTTAGTATGAAGTTCTTGTACTTAAGTAACACTTGTGTAATTCAACAACGAGATGCTTCCGCACGTTTGTTCGTTTTTGAATTTCGCACAAAGCTACTCGAGGGCTATCTGTGCTAGCCGTCCCTAATTTAGCAGTCTAAGACTAGAGGGAAGGCAGGTAGTCATCACCACCCACCGCCAACTCTTGGGCTACTCTTTTACCAACGAATAGTGGGAATGCCGGGCCTACCTATATTGATACAAAAAACAAGCCCCTCGCTAGTACAGCGGTATGTCTACGGATTTACAACACTAAAATCAAGGGTTCGATTCCCCTCACACACATAAAAAAACAATTTTCTTTGAATAAGAATAAAGCAAACAGTTAGTGTACTGACTACTGCAGAATGTTCTACGTGTGTTTGTTGTTGCTATTTGCACCTTTCATTCAATACTTAATTAAGAATGAAACAAAATTCTACTTTTGGTCATAATTTGTTTATTTGATGCTAAAAACAAAGTTGATAAAGGGCTATTTATGTTGTGCCCACCGCTGAGATCACGTTATAAGAACTTAAAACTTATCGCTGAGCCGCCGTCGGGAGAAGAGGCTTAGTTGTAACGCTTGATAAAGTTGGTTTACGTATATAACTTCAGTGCAAAACTTGATAAATATTATTTTTAGATTACCCATATCAGAATTTGAACACTAAAATAACACGGACTTAGAACTTTAGCTAGTTTTACAGTTAACCAGGTTTGGAACCTGAACATTCAGTCAATAAAATTTAGCTAGTTTTACAGTTAACCAGAATGGTAACCTGAACATTCAGTCAACAAATTCTAGCTAGTTTTACAGTTAACCAGATTAGCAACCTTGTCACTCAGACAACAAAGTTTACAAAATCCAGTATGATATTCTGTGCTTCCATTGAGCAAATACAGGTTGTGACACCAAACAATAATGGCCAAGCGTGTTAAGGCGTGCGACTCGTAATCTGAGGGCCGCGGGTTCGCATCCTCGTCGCGCCAAACATGCTCGCCCTTTCAGCCGTGGGGGGCGTTATAATGTTCGGTCAATCCCACTATTCGTTGGTAAAAGAGTAACTCAATTGGTGGCAGTGGGGTTGACGACTAGCTGCCTTCCCTCTAGTCTTACACTGCTAAATTAGGGACGGCTAGCACAGATAACTCTCGAGTAGCTTTGTGCGAAATTAAAAAAAACAACAACAAAAAACCAAACAATAAAAAAAATTACTTTATTTCACTTTACAAAAGGTAATCACGTGCCTTTTTAATTTATTCATATTTAACTCTTCTCGATTGATGTGCGGAAAGAAAAAAAAATATTCAAAAAAGGTGGAAAAATAATTGCATCGATACGTTTTCTAATGAGTTTCTCATCTCTGACGTCAAGACAAGGAATTTTGAGATTGAAACTTGAGTTTCTGTATTTTCTCGACTGAACGCTAGCTCGCGCCACAAAGCCTCAAAGAGCTTAGAGAATTTTATGAACATATTACAGCCTCTCGAGAGCCTGTCAGCTGTAAGCACGTGCACTTCGAAACAGAGGTATTAAGTAGGCAGGTAACTCGCTTTGTACGGTAAGATTTAGTGGAACCCGAACCACAGGAGGTTCATAAGGAGTTTGACCTTGGTGATGGGGAATTGAAAACATAGTTGTGACAACAGATAGGGATGAGTTAGGCTAAAAATGGTGGCCTATACAACGTGTATGGAAGCGATTACGCCAGGACGTCTGCCAAACCCAGCCAAGAGGGAAAGAGACGATGAGCCTTCACTAATCAAATACAAAACAGGTTTAGCTTCCTTGACGTCTCGAAAACGTGCCACAGAAGCATACATTTTCTTTCTCTTGCCCATCAGCTCGTAAACTACAGTGTATGACTGGATTTCATACCAAAACGCCCCCCGCTAGTCCAGCGGTATGTCTTCGGATTTACAACGCTAAAATCAGGGGTTCGATTCCCCTCGGTGGGCTGAGCAGATAGCCCTTTGTGGCTTTGCTATACGAAAAACACACATACCAAAACACTTCATTACTCCTTAGGATGTGCCTTTTCATACCAAGAGACGGTCTCTGATCAGTAGACTATTTTGTACGTTATACGGAAGTAGATAGTTTACCGTATACCCCTTACTGCCCCTCGCAGTATCTTCCTCTTTATGACTGTTTTTGCTTCAAGAAGTAACGTTTATAGATTATACTACGGTTACCTATAGAATAGAACTACATAAGTTGGTGAAATTGTACGTTCAACCCAGATGTCATCATCTCAAATGGAAACAAAGACTTCGACTAGTAAAAAATGAAAACAGTAACAAAACATGTTATACTAAAAACGATCTGGATGGTGAGGAAAACAACAGAAACTAGAGAGCATTCGGAATGGGAGAATTGTTTGTTTATTTGTATATTTTGCATTTCGCGCAAAGCTACACGAGGGCTATCTACGCTAGCCGTCCCTAATTTAGCACTAAAGACTAGAGGAAGGCAGCTAGTCATCACCACCACATACTCTTGGGCTACTCTTTTACCAAAGAATAGTGGGATTGACCGTTACATTTTAAATGGTAAGCATGTTTGGTGCGACGGGATTCGAACCCGCGATCCTCGGATCACGAGTCGAACGCCTTAACCCACCTGGCCATGCCAGGCCAGGGATGAAAGAAACATCTGTATAACCCATTCTTGCATGACACCACGTAACGCATATATGTATGCATCCTCAGTTAACATGCTCGTCCTTTCAGCCATGAGGGCGTTATAATGTGACGGTCAATATCAATATTCGTTGGTAAAAGAGTAGCCCAAGAGTTGGCGGTGGGTGTTGATGACTAGCTGCCTTCCCTTTAGTCTTACACTGCTAAATTAGGGACGGCTAGCGCAGATAGCCCTCGTGTAGCTTTGCGCGAAATTCATAAACAAACAAACAACTTTTGCCATCCCAACAATTTTAGTATAAATTTTCTGTCACTGATATTAATTGGATACAAATTATTTTCCTTGTTATGAAGTTAGGTATAACGTAATATCGTCTGAAGTTGAGAAAGGTGAGAAGGCAGCCTGTTTTTGGTTAGTCTGAAGAAATTATAAAATGATTGGAGTTAAGAGGTTGTAAGCGATCACCTTTCTAAGCTCAGCGGGTATGAATAATACAATATCTCTATGATTATGAAATATTGTATACTGGAAACATATGCAAGATCAGAAAGAAAAAGACCGAGTCAGCGGCATGAGTTTATGATAGGGGGTGTAATAGACACGAGTTCAGTGAGAAAAAAGAAAACCCGGAAATGACTGAGAGAGGATAACGAAGCCGAAATAGGCGGGAAAAGAGAGTAATAAAGAGTCGTTGAGAAACAAAACTAATTTCTAAAATTATGTTTTATTGATTAGGTTTAATAAACAGATATTTTATTTTGCTCATATTGGTACGAGACTAAACTAGAGGGGCTCTTATTAAAACGTATAATTTCGCCACGAAGCGTTGATTATATTTGGCTTTCAAACAATATGAAAATATGTCCGTAATGACACAGACCCATTTCATGTAGAACAATGAGGAATAATATTCTATACAAGTCCACCAAATTTCATAAAGCAAACGTAGTGTGAAAAATCGGTCCCTATTTTGAGAGATAAGAACTTTATTTGGATTTTCGCGACCTTGACCCTCCAAAAAATAAGCACTTTCAAGCTTGGTCATAGTTCAAGTGTATACCAATTTTCGTACAGATCCATTCAGCCGTTTTCGAGTTAGTAAACATAAAAAGAAAAAGCGAGTTGCGAATACAGCATAATCGTAATGTTTTTGTATTTGTTTCTTGTTAAATACAAAGCTACACAATGCGTTATACGTGCTCAGCCCACCAACCACTGCGGGTATCGAAACCCGATTTTAAGCGTTATAAGCCCACAAACTGAGCTACTGGTGATCAGACTCAAACATACTGATCTCAGTTAATGGCAGCCATTTCTTTTCATTGTTTATATTAGGACTTCAATTTGCTAGGGGCAGTAATTATCATCAGATTCAGGCATTTCCTGGTTGATAGGACAACCGGATCGTAATCCAGGGGTAGTGGGTTCGAATTCCATTACCAAACCCTTTCAGTCGTGAATATGTTATAATTTAACAGTTAATCACATTACTTGTTCATAAGGGCCCGGCATGGCCAAGCGTGTTAAGGCGTTCGACTCGTAATCCGAGGGTCGCGGGTTCGAATCCCGGTCGCACCAAACATGCTCGCCCTTTCAGCCGTGGGGGCGTTATAATGTGACGGTCAATCCCACTATTGATTGGTAAAAGAGTAGCCCAAGAGTTGGCGGTGAGTGGTGATGACTAGCTGCCTTCTCTCTAGTCTTACACTGCTAAATTAGGGACGGCTAGCGCAGATAGCCCTCGAGTAGCTTTGCGCGAAATTCAAAACAAACAAACAAATTTCTTCAGAAAGAGTAGCCTATACGTTGTCAAAGGGTAGTATTGACTAACTACCTTTCTTCTAGTCTATAGTTTAAGCAGGAGGGAGGGCTAGCGCAGAAAAATACAAGAGTTATCTGATTAAACGTATTTAAGGAATGTTGTGGTATCAACATATCAGTTGGAAAATTTACACAACTTTTCCTCTAGTGATTCAATAGAAAACTGACAATCAAATGAATAACATATTGAACGTTTGGACAGAACGGATGACTGACAGACAAATATGTTGTCGAAACATGTAGTATGTTGCCCGAAGTTGTTGATTGACAGTTTACTATTGATTTCTGTTGTCGAAACAGGACAAGTTATAACAAGTTAGAAAATGCGGTGTATGACAATGTGCATCTGTGTACCAAAATATAACACAGCCATTCTCTGGTTGACAAGTGCAGTCTCTAACAACGCGTATTATTGTGTAACAGCCTATAACAATCATTCTCTGGTTGAAAAGTGCAGTATCTAATAATGTGTATCTTTCTGTACCAATTTATAACACAGTCATTGTCTGGTTGTATTAATGTGTACATTTTTATACCAACCAATAGAACAAACAAACATTCTCTGGTTGGCAAGCGCAGTCCATAACAATGTGTATCTTTTCTGGTTGATAAGTGCAACGTGTGATAAACTTTGCTCTGACATTAGCCATATACATAAGCATTATCTGCTTGAGCAGTCCATTCCAATCCCCAGGTGTTAGGCTTAGGACTTGTCTTTCTAGGTGTTACATTGATATTAAAGGATCAATTACGTTTTTATTATTATATAAATAGATTTCTGGAATAGTTTAGAAATACCGTATTACAATATAATTTACCATCATTTATTACGGAAATTTCGGTACACAGTCCTCAGGTAATTCCGAAGTGATTATGTTTTCACAGCTAAAAAACAAAACACTCCCATATATGAAGCAATCACAATATTTTTAAATAAAATATGGAGCTAATGGTCTCCGAAATATTTGTTCAAACGTTTACTGAACTAATCAACAAAGAATCACATTTTTTCTTCATTCGCATGATCTATGGACAACCTGATGGAGCAACAATGGAGATCTAATTTGGTCGCTGTAACAATAAAAATAATGAGAAATTTCCCAACTGAAACCCTTTTATTATAGAAGAAACGTTGATGACGCTTGTACAAGGTGAGAACTTTAATAACATGATAACGTTAAATTTATTATTAATAACGAAGAGAATAATGCTTTACCGTCTTTGTATACCCGTTTTTGGAACAAAGAAACTGTGTCACAGCATATAAGTCTACCTTTACAAGTTCGTTATACAAAAAAAAACAAAAAAACTTTCATTTAATGCCTAATATTTTCTTAAGGGCTTAGGCCCGGCATGGCCAAGCGTGTTAAGGCGTTTTATTCGTAATCCGAGGGTCGCGGGTTCGAATCCCTGTCACACCAAACATGCTCGCCTTTTCAGCCGTGGGGGTCATTATAATGTGACGGTGAATCCCACTATTCGTTGGTAAAAGAGTAGCCCTAGAGATGGCGGTGGGTGGTGATGACCAGCTGCCTTCCCTCTAGTCTTACACTACTAAATTAGGGACGGCTAGCGCAGATAACCCTCGAGTAGCTCTGCGCGAATTCAAAACAAACAAACAAACTTAAGGGCTTCTTCACAGTAAAGGCACTTAGATGTTTGTCTGCATTTTCGGTACATTTCAAGTGCGTGCATACTTTTAAGAAAGAAATCATATTTGAGTCTAAATTTCGTAGTTTGGTCATCAAGTTGTAGATTTTCGATTACTATATATGGTTTGAGCTGGCGAATGCAGTTGTAACCTTCCACCAGTTTATGAAAATACTTCTTCCTACAGCCTCCATTTTGTCTCGCTAACTTACTAAATTTTATTAACGCGGACTTGTAAATTTGCTTTTACTTTAGAAAGTAAGATGCAAAAATCCAAATGAAACAGCTTTTGACCTCGATCAAACTGGACGGAATGTCTATCAGTATAAGTTATTCCATTCAGTTCACTACAATATGTAGGTAGTATCAGTTTTGTTTCCCGCACACTATTTATTAAAAACAAATCAGTGTCGAATTCAAAATGTTCGATGTCATTACTCCCAAGTTTTATTTGTAATAGACTTCATTAACGCTACCTGTAACTGATTTCGTTAACCGTCAATATCTGCCAGGTACTCTATAAAATATCATTATAGGCAAGTTTCGCGAGTATATAAATCAGTGAGTTGTATATTGTACGGTACTTCGTATTTTGAATCTTCATATGGTGGTAAGCCTGAGAGCTGATAACACTAAAATTCAGGTGATCGGCTCAATCGGTAGGCGTAGCACTGATAGCTTATTATGCAGTTTTCCCCTTAACAACAACCAAATCAACAAATTGTAATGCAAAAACAAAACTATCCTGGGAAATAAATATACTTTGAATCCAAGTTTCGCAAAATCGAGTATCTTGTCACCACGTGTGTCTTAAAAACAAACAATAAAAATAAATCCGAAAATATACAAATTTTGCAAGACAGTAATATTTCACTGAAAGTACATTCATCAATACTATCTGGCAAGTACACTGCCTCGTAAACCCCTGTATTAAGAACATCAGTGTATGAT